>NC_141825.1:29292398-29387398 GCF_982586985.1 Callionymus lyra | reverse complement strand
ATATGTGTGTATAGATGAGTGTGTATATATATATATATGTATATATATGTGTGTGTGTATATATGTGTGTGTATATATCTATATCTATGAGTGTGTGTACATACGAGCGTGTATATACGAGTGTGTGTATATATGAGTGTGTGTATATACGAGTGTGTGTACATATGAGTGTGTATATACGAGTGTGTGTATACGAGTGTGTGTATATATGATTGTGTGTATATGTGTGTGTATATATGAGTGTGTGTATATGTGTGTGTATATACGAGTGTGTGTATATGTGTGTGTATATACAGTATATATATATGTATGAGTGTGTGTCGATATGAGTGTATACGTATATGAGTGTGTGTGTGTACATACGAGTGTGTATATACGAGTGTGTGTATATATGAGTGTGTGTGTGTATACGAGTGTGTGTATATGTGTGTGTGTATATACGAGTGTGTGTATATATGAGTGTGTGTATATACGAGTGTGTGTGTGTATATACGAGTGTGTGTGTATACGAGTGTGTGTATATATGAGTGTGTGTGTGTGTATACAAGTGTGTGTATATGTGTGTGTATATACGAGTGTGTGTATATATGAGCGTTTGTGTGTATACGAGTGTGTGTATATATGAGTGTGTGTGTGTATATACGAGTGTGTGTGTATACGAGTGTGTGTATATATGAGTGTGTGTGTATATACGAGTGTGTGTGTATACGAGTGTGTGTATATATGAGTGTGTGTGTGTATATACGAGTGTGTGTGTATACGAGTGTGTGTATATATGAGTGTGTGTGTATATACGAGTGTGTGTGTATACGAGTGTGTGTATATATGTGCGTGTGTATATATGAGTGTGTGTGTGTATATATGAGTGTGTATATATGAGTGTGTGTACATACGAGTGTGTGTGTAGCTCAGTCTCATAGTGTGTTTCCTCCTGTTGTCGTCACTTCTTCTCAAACGTTTGTTTCCTTTGATCCTCAGACGTCGACACAAGTTTTAACGCACATGATTGTGTAGTCGACACACAACAATCCTCTTTGTCTAAACACACAAGTCACGTGATACAATATTCAACACAATAATAACATGTTCTTGTGTGTTGATGATGCAACACATATTTCTGCTGATAAACACAAATGTCATTAGAGAGAAAATAAACATAAATTCTTCTCACAGCAGGAACTTCAGCGAAGATCAAATCTATGGATTGATTTCTTTTAGACACTAAAATATACTGAATTAAAACTATAAGAATGAACTTTGAACCAAACAGGCTTTTTTAAGAAGGAATAAAAGAATCATTTTCATTGAAAACTTTGTTTTAAAAGAGTCTTTCACTGTTTCAGTGCATTGTGGGAAATAAACGAGTAAATCAAAGCAACAACAGTAGGATCTAGAATACTGTCTCTGGCTCCCCCTCGTGTCACACGAGTGTAACTGCAGTGTTCAATGGCTCGTGGTTTTCTGTCAAAAGTCTCTTAGAACATGTTTGTTCGAAATCAAACTAATTATAACAAATAATATTTATAGATTCTTACCATATTTATCAACAATTGACCTTCTAGATCTCAGCAACACAAGGTCATGAAAGATCGTTCTTGTGACAGGAGGTCATGAAAGGTCATTCTTGAGACAGGAGGTCATGAAAGGTCGTTCTTGTGACAGAAGAAGAGGTCATGAAAGGTCATTCTTGAGACAGGAGGTCATGAAAGGTCGTTCTTGTGACAGGAGGTCATGAAAGGTCATTCTTGAGACAGGAGGTCATGAAAGGTCATTCTTGAGACAGGAGGTCATGAAAGGTCATTCTTGTGACAGGAGGTCATGAAAGGTCATTCTTGAGACAGGAGGTCATGAAAGGTCGTTCTTGAGACAGAAGAAGAGGTCATGAAAGGTCATTCTTGAGACAGGAGGTCATGAAAGGTCGTTCTTGTGACAGAAGCATGTGTGTTCAGTGCACCAGGTGGCGGAGAAGGTGGAGGGTCTGGGTCAGTTCGTGATGAAGACCAGGAGAACTCTGAAGGGTCACGGCAACAAGGTTCTGTGTATGGACTGGTGTCAAGACAAGAGACGCATCGTCAGCTCCTCACAGGTCTGATCCGTCCATCAATCATCTGTCGGCAGCTGTCGCTAACTCTCTGTTTGCAGGACGGAAAGGTCATCGTGTGGGACGCCTTCACCACCAACAAGGTCACGGCAGCTTCTTCATTCCTGATCATTATCTTCTTCCATTATTACTGAAACGTCAAGTGACATCATGTGACTCTTGATTCGACTAGAACGTGACAATGAATGAACACAAACTATTTCAATGTGAGGTGGAGCTGGTGCTGGTGCAGGACGTGTCTCAGTAGATGTTTCAGGTTCATTCACTCTCAGGTCCTATCATTTCATCAAGTTCTTCTTCCACCTCCATCAGGAGCACGCGGTGACGATGCCTTGCACATGGGTCATGGCCTGCGCATACGCTCCCTCCGGCTGCGCAGTCGCCTGCGGGTGAGTTTCACTTCATGTCTGGAATGTTCTGAAGGTAACTGGAGTCCTGCAGGGGTCTGGACAACAAGTGCTCCGTCTACCCTCTGTCGCTGGACAAGAACGAGAACCTGGCGGCGAAGAAGAAGTCGGTGGCCATGCACACCAACTACCTGTCGGCCTGCAGCTTCACCAACTCAGACATGCAGGTGCGACCCGAGACTCCTCGGCTGCTCCAGAGCTTCCTGTCTCTGCTGCAGAGCTTCCTCTCAATAATTCAGTGGTTCTCAGGTCACGTGACGCGCAGACATTTATAGACTCACCGTCTTCTCAGATCCTGACGTCCAGCGGGGACGGCACCTGTGCATTATGGGACGTGGAGAGTGGTCAGCTGCTGCAGAGCTTCCACGGTCACGCAGCAGACGTCCTGTGTCTGGACCTGGCTCCGTCCGAGACCGGCAACACCTTCGTGTCCGGAGTGAGTTTCTACAGAGAACCTGCTGCAGCTTCTAAAACATCAACGTCTGCAGAAGAAACAACATGTTGACAAACATCATCAGACGCATGTTCAGGTCTTCAGGAAGTTCTTCCTACACTCGACTAGACTCGTCATTGAAGGAATCAAATCATTAAAGACTATTTTTTAATAAGAAGCTGAAAAACACCTTCATTTTAATTTGACATGAGATGATTTTGATAAATAACAAGGATATAAACAAACAAACCAAAATGAAATGTTAAATTCCTTCAATATTCTGCCGTCACTGAGCCCGTCTCCTCCTTGTGGTCTTCCTTTAACATTGTATCTCAGGCTGATATTACTGGTGAACAAGATGAAACCCTCCTGTCGTCCGACGTCCTTCCTTGTTTACTCTCCATCAAAGTGTTTCATGTCATCGTCTGTAGTTCAACTCAAAACTGACCACAACAGGGATTTTAAAAGTAAAAAGATAAAACTAGTGATGTTTAAATCAATGTTTAATTGCAACATCAAAAGAATCTTCTAGTAAAAGATATGTCTCTGTATTAATGCTTAGATAATGATGAATAAATCTCACTTGAAAATATATATATATCAGTTAAAGTTTAGATCTTTGACATTAACCAATCAAGTTAATCTATTTGAGTAAAAGTAACATCAAACACTCGTTCTTCCATCTGTGGATAAAGAAAAGAATTAAAAAACAGTTTCAGACGCTGGACTTCTATGCAGGGCTGCGACAAGAAGGCAAACGTGTGGGACATGCGTTCAGGACAATGTATCCAGTCCTTCGAGACCCACGAGTCCGACATCAACAGCGTCAGGTGAGTGACATCAGCTGGACTCTTTATGCTCTTGTGTTACTGGACTTTTTATGATGTTACTGGACTCTTTATGCTCTTGTGTTACTGGACTCTTTATGCTCTTGTGTTACTGGACTTTTTATGATGTTACTGGACTCTTTATGATGTTACTGGACTCTTTATGCTCTTGTGTTACTGGACTCTTTATGATGTTACTGGACTCTTTATGATTTTACTGGACTCTTTATGGTGTTACTGGACTCTTTATGGTGTTACTGGACTCTTTATGATGTTACTGGACTCTTTATGGTGTTACTGGACTCTTTATGATGTTACTGGACTCTTTATGCTCTCGTGTTACTGGACTCTTTATGATGTTACTGGACTCTTTATGATGTTACTGGACTCTTTATGATGTTACTGGACTCTTTATGGTGTTACTGGACTCTTTATGATGTTACTGGACTCTTTATGGTGTTACTGGACTCTTTATGATGTTACTGGACTCTTTATGCTCTCGTGTTACTGGACTCTTTATGATGTTACTGGACTCTTTATGATGTTACTGAACTCTTTATGATGTTACTGGACTCTTTATGGTGTTACTGGACTCTTTATGATGTTACTGGACTCTTTATGATGTTACTGGACTCTTTATGATGTAACTGGACTCTTTATGATGTTACTGGACTCTTTATGGTGTTACTGGACTCTTTATGATGTTACTGGACTCTTTATGCTCTCATGTTACTGGACATTTTATGATGTTACTGGACTCTTTATGATGTTACTGGACTCTTTATGGTGTTACTGGACTCTTTATGATGTTACTGGACTCTTTATGGTGTTACTGGACTCTTTATGATGTTACTGGACTCTTTATGGTGTTACTGGACTCTTTATGATGTTACTGGACTCTTTATGATGTTACTGGACTCTTTATGATGTTACTGGACTCTTTATGATGTTACTGGACTCTTTATGGTGTTACTGGACTCTTTATGATGTTACTGGACTCTTTATGATGTTACTGGACTCTTTATGATGTTACTGGACTCTTTATGGTGTTACTGGACTCTTTATGATGTTACTGGACTCTTTATGATGTTACTGGACTCTTTATGGTGTTACTGGACTCTTTATGATGTTACTGGACTCTTTATGGTGTTACTGGACTCTTTATGATGTTACTGGACTCTTTATGGTGTTACTGGACTCTTTATGATGTTACTGGACTCTTTATGGTGTTACTGGACTCTTTATGATGTTACTGGACTATTTATGGTGTTACTGGACATGTTATGATGTTACTGGACTCTTTATGATGTTACTGGACTCTTTATGGTGTTACTGGACTCTTTATGATGTTACTGGACTCTTTATGATGTTACTGGACTCTTTATGATGTTACTGGACTCTTTATGGTGTTACTGGACTCTTTATGATGTTACTGGACTCTTTATGATGTTACTGGACTCTTTATGGTGTTACTGGACTCTTTATGATGTTACTGGACTCTTTATGGTGTTACTGGACTCTTTATGATGTTACTGGACTCTTTATGGTGTTACTGGACTCTTTATGATGTTACTGGACTCTTTATGGTGTTACTGGACTCTTTATGATGTTACTGGACTATTTATGGTGTTACTGGACATGTTATGATGTTACTGGACTCTTTATGATGTTACTGGACTCTTTATGGTGTTACTGGACTCTTTATGATGTTACTGGACTCTTTATGGTGTTACTGGACTCTATGATGTTACTGGACTCTTTATGGTGTTACTGGACTCTTTATGATGTTACTGGACTCTTTATGATGTTACTGGACTCTTTATGGTGTTACTGGACTCTTTATGATGTTACTGGACTCTTTATGGTGTTACTGGACTCTTTATGATGTTACTGGACTCTTTATGGTGTTACTGGACTCTTTATGGTGTTACTGGACTCTTTATGCTCTCAGGTATTACCCGAGTGGAGATGCTTTCGCGTCCGGCTCAGACGACGCCACAGTGAGTAACCAGTGGTTCTGAGGACGAGGAACATGAAGTGATTGTTTTGTCTCCACAGTGCCGCCTGTACGACCTCAGGGCCGACAGAGAAGTGGCCATCTACTCCAAGGAGAGCATCATCTTCGGAGTGTCCAGCGTGGACTTCTCCCTCAGCGGTGAGCCTTGAACCTGGTGTGAGTGACAGCAGGTGACAGGTGTTGCTGTGCAGGTCGACTTCTCTTCGGCGGATACAACGACTACACCATCAACGTCTGGGACGTCCTGAAGGGAACCCGGGTGTCCATCTTGTTCGGCCACGAGAACCGGGTCAGCACACTTCGAGTCTCTCCGGACGGGACGGCCTTCTGCACCGGCTCGTGGGACCACACTCTGAGGGTCTGTCTTCTGTGGACTTCAAGGAAGAGTTAGTTGTGAAAACATCTCTGTGTTCTGTGTCCTCAGATCTGGGCCTGAAGAGAGTCGCCTGCAGACACTGAAGAGCATATCAAGAGTTGGTCTCACGTCAGGAAGATCTCACGCTTGATAACTGATGAAGGTCAACACCATTATAGTAGGAGAAGAAAGGTTTAGAATAAAGGTGACACTAGTGTTCTTCTCACACGCTGGACTCCATCACTGAAGGTGCGAGTATAAGAAGCACTGACCCTGTTATAGATCGATATCTGTTTATCCTCCTCAAGTCAATCTAAAGTATATTCATCAGAAGTAGAATCTGCTCTCGTTCATACTGTCGGATGTATTTCATATTTAATTCTGATTTACTGTAGTTTAGTGTACAGTTATTCAAGGACTGCTGGTTTAAAAGGTAATAAAATGAGTTTTGAATATCGACTGTGGCTCATTTGTCGTTTCAAATAATAAAGTCATTAATCTCGTTGACTTGAGATAAGTTTGTGTTTCAACAGAGGGTCAAAGGTCGCACCTCACTGTGTATTATATGCTGAAGAGCATTAAAGTGTTGAAGAAGACAATAAATAATCAAAGATTGTCCTCGTGCGCCCTCTAGAGGTCAACAAGCTCAACGGTTCATACAGAAAATATTCACTTGGAGGTGTTCTTCGGAGATGTTCTTCAGAGGTGTTCTTCAGACATGTTCTCTGAAGAACACCTCTGAAGAACATCTCTGAAGAACACCTCTGAAGAACATCTCTGAAGATGTTCTTCAGAGGTGTTCTTCAGTGATGTTCTTCGGAGATGTTCTTCAGAGGTGTTCTTCAGAGGTGTTCTTCAGAGATGTTCTTCAGCGGTGTTCTTCAGAGATGTTCTTCAGAGATGTTCTTCGGACATGTTCTTCGGAGATGTTCTTCGGACATGTTCTTCGGAGATGTTCTTCGGAGGTGTTCTTCAGAGGTGTTCTTCAGAGGTGTTCTTCAGAGATGTTCTTCGGAGATGTTCTTCGGAGATGTTCTTCGGAGATGTTCTTCAGAGATGTTCTTCAGGCATGTTCTTCAGAGATGTTCTTCAGAGATGTTCTTCAGAGGTGTTTTTCAGAGATGTTCTTCAGAGATGTTCTTCAGAGATGCTCAACAGGTTCAGGTCAGTTACTCTAGGACCTTCAATGGTCCTCGACAGGTTCTGTTCGCTATGGAGCAGGTTTTCCTCCAGCATGTTTGTTCTCCATCCCTCCTCAAGTCTTACTGGAGAACATCCTCCCACAGGAAGCTCCTCCATGAGGTGAAGATCTCTGGTGACCTCCAGACATGACTCTTGACCTTCAAATCTTTTATCAGAGAATCTTGTTGGTGATGATTTAAGGTTGTTCTGACACTTGTTCTTCTGCCTGGTTCTTCAGTTCCTCACAGGCATGCTCCTTGTTCTTCAGACCTCCCTGACCTTCTGTGGCTCAGTGTGGAGGCTCTAGAGTCATTTCTCAATAATGGAGGCGACTGTGACCTTTGAACCTTCGATAATTCCTCGACCTCATGTCTGGTTGTTGTTCTATCCACAGTTGTGTCTTCATCATGTGGACCAGCCTCAGGTGCTCTAGTGTTGTGTGTCCAAGTCAGTGGAAACATTTAAGATTTGAAGGTCATAGCAAAGAGTGAGAAAACTTGCTGTAACTTTTACACATGAAAAAATTCTCTTTTGAAGAGTCTATACAAAAATAATAAATCTGGGCGAACAAGAGGTTACGAGAGTCCATTATGATGTAATAATGGCTTCACTCCTCCAGCTGTAATCACACTGTATTTATACGACAAGTCCCCTGGAGATGGAGACTTCCGTGACTGATAACGCGCGGTGACAAACCTCCATGCTTGTCCAATCACAGCAGAGTGGGTGTGGTTATGGTCAACAAGATTTAATCTCCAGAAAAACAAAGTGTTTTCAGTGGGCGGAGCTTAAGATCATTTTCTAATATTTCAATGAAAAGAGAGTTTTTTATAAACACACACTGATGATACAATAGAGTCACACATCACAACAACACACACTGATGATACAATAGATTCACACATCACAACAACACACACACACACACTGATGATACAATAGATTCACACATCACAACAACACACACACTGATGATATAATAGAGTCACACATCACAACAACACACACTGATGATACAATAGATTCACGCATCACAACAACACACACACACTGATGATACAATAGATTCACACATCACAACAACACACACACACTGATGACACAATAGAGTCACACATCACAACAACACACACACTGATGATACAATAGAGTCACACAACACAACAACACACACACTGATGATACAATAGAGTCACACATCACAACACACACACACTGATGATACAATATAGTCACACATCACAACACACACACACTGATGATACAACAGAGTCACACATCACAACAACACACACACACTGATGACACAATAGAGTCACACATCACAACACACACGGATGATACAATAGAGTCACAAATCACAACACACACACACTGATGATACAATAGAGTCACACATCACAAAAACACACACACACTGATGATACATTAGAGTCACACATCACAACAACACACACACTGATGATACAATAAAGTCACACATCACAACACACACACACTGATGATACAATAGAGTCACACATCACAACACACACTGATGATACAATAGAGTCACAAATCACAACAACACACACACTGATGATACAATAGAGTCACACATCACAACAACACACACACTGATGATACAACAGAGTCACACATCACAACAACACACACACTGATGATACAATAGAGTCACACATCACAACAACACACACACACTGATGATACAATAGAGTCAAGCATCACAACACACACACACACTGATGATACAATAGAGTCACACATCACAACAACACACACACTGATGATACAATAGAGTCACGCATCACAACAACACATACACACACACACTGATGATACAATAGAGTTACACATCACAACAACACACACACACTGATGACACAATAGAGTCACACATCACAACAACACACACACTGATGATACAATAGAGTCACACATCACAACACACACACACTTATGATACAATAGAGTCACACATCACAACAACACACACACACTGATGACACAATAGAGTCACACATCACAACAACACACACACTGATGATACAATAGAGTCACACATCACAAAAACACACACACACTGATGATACATTAGAGTCACACATCACAACAACACACACACTGATGATACAATAGAGTCACACATCACAACACACACACACTGATGATACAATAGAGTCTCACATCAAAACAACACACACACACTGATGATACACAAAACACAAATACACTGATGATACAATAGAGTCACACATCACAACAACACACACTGATGATACAATAGAGTCACACATCACAACAACACACACACACTGATGATACAATAGAGTCACACATCACAACACACACACACACTGATGATACAATAGAGTCACACATCACAACAACACACACACTGATGATACAATAGAGTCACACATCACAACAACACACACACACTAATGATACCACAGAGTCACACATCACAACAACACACACACACTGATGATACAATAGAGTCACACATCGCAACAACACACACACACTGATGATACAATAGAATCACACATCACAACAACACACACACACTGATGATACAATAGAGTCACACATCACAACAACACACACACACTGATGATACAATAGAATCACACATCACAACAACACACACACACTGATGATACAATAGAGTCACACATCACAACAACACACACACTGATGATACAATAGAGTCACACATCACAACAACACACACACTGATGATACAATAGAGTCACACATCACAACAACACACACACACTGATGATACAATAGAGTCACACATCACAACAACACACACACTGATGATACAATAGAGTCACACATCACAACAACACACACACACTAATGATACCACAGAGTCACACATCACAACAACACACACACACTGATGATACAATAGAGTCACACATCACAACAACACACACACACTAATGATACCACAGAGTCACACATCACAACAACACACACACACTGATGATACAATAGTCACACATCACAACAACACACACACACGCACATACACACTTTAGTTCAACTATAAATGTATGTTTTGATCTATTTTACTTTAACTTAACTTCCTGTAACTTTGTCAGCATTTGAGCATTTTATTGACTGAATCTGCAGAGGATCCGCGCCTCTAAAATGAAAACACAAACAATTGAAAATGCGACGTAACAAGCAAGATTGATCTCTTACCTTCATATATTAGATGAATAATCAGGAAATTATAAATTAATTAACTGTTAAATCGACAATATGATGAAGACATGACACGCGTTGTCAATATTACTTTATCAATAAAGTTATTTTTAGTAGAAACGGATGTGACGTCACTATCCAGCGCCTTCAGTCCGGCATCAAAACAATGGCTGACTTGCAAGTTAGACGAGAGTCTTGTCAACATTGATGCTGTCCAGGCTCCTGTCGAGTCAACATGGACAGATGATGTCAACAGAGATTTGTTGGAAGAGTTTTCCGCGTCTGTCGTCGCCATGAGTGATGTTGTGGAGAGAACCTTGACGGCTCTGCCGGGTCTGTTCGACTCTCAGTCCGGATCCAGCAAACTCTGCTCCGGGTCCAGACTGGGAGCCTTGATCCGTGGAGTCACCGAGCTGACGTCCAAACATGTGAGTGTGTTTCTTACACTGACGTCCAAACATGTGAGTGTGTTTCTTACACTGACGTCCAAACATGTGAGTGTGTTTCTTACACTGACGTCCAAACATGTGAGTGTGTTTCTTACACTGACGTCCAAACATGTGAGTGTGTTTCTTACACTGACGTCCAAACATGTGAGTGTGTTTCTTACACTGACGTCATACATGTGAGTGTGTTTCTTACACTGACGTCATACATGTGAGTGTGTTTTCTTACACTGACGTCCAAACATGTGAGTGTGTTTCTTACACTGACGTCATACATGTGAGTGTGTTTTCTTACACTGACGTCCAAACATGTGAGTGTGTTTCTTACACTGACGTCATACATGTGAGTGTGTTTTCTTACACTGACGTCCAAACATGTGAGTGTGTTTCTTACACTGACGTCATACATGTGAGTGTGTTTTCTTACACTGACGTCCAAACATGTGAGTGTGTTTTCTTACACTGACGTCCAAACATGTGAGTGTGTTTTCTTACACTGACGTCCAAACATGTGAGTGTGTTTCTTACACTGACGTCCAAACATGTGAGTGTGTTTCTTACACTGACGTCCAAACATGTGAGTGTGTTTTCTTACACTGACGTCCAAACATGTGAGTGTGTTTCTTACACTGACGTCATACATGTGAGTGTGTTTCTTACACTGACGTCATACATGTGAGTGTGTTTCTTACACTGACGTCATACATGTGAGTGTGTTTCTCACACTGACGTCCAAACATGTGAGTGTGTTTCTTACACTGACGTCATACATGTGAGTGTGTTTCTTACACTGACGTCATACATGTGAGTGTGTTTCTTACACTGACGTCATACATGTGAGTGTGTTTCTTACACTGACGTCCAAACATGTGAGTGTGTTTCTTACATTGACGTCATACATGTGAGTGTGTTTCTTACACGAGCTTTGGTTTAAATAACATCATGACACACTTGAGTGTTGCTCAATAGTATCAACACATGTATATTATATATCAACACACATGTATCTATATATCTATATATATAATATCATATATATATAATATATCATATCTTCTGTATTGAAGTATAAAAAGGGTAAAGACTCGTGTTTGTCTTCAGGAAGAAGAGAAACTGATTCTCCAGGAGCTGTCGTCTCTCAAAGAACAAGTGTCTTCTCCCTGCACCTCAATGGTTTGGATCCACTGCTTTAACACGTCAACATCTAAAGTATCAACATTTGTTTGGACTCGTGTTGTTTCCAGAAGCAGATGAAGGAGCTCATGGTGAGAGCCATCTACTGCGAGATGTTGGGCTACGAAGCTTCGTTCTGCTACATTCACGCCATCAAACTGGCTCAGCAGGGCACGGGGCTGGAGAAACGAGTCGGTACGTTTCAAGCATTGAACGACTTCTCACTGTTGTCGGACTCACTTGTGTGATTCCAGGTTATCTGTGTGTGTCCTTGTTCTTGAACGAGAGTCACGAGCTGCTGCTCCTGCTCGTCAACACAGTGTTGAAGGTAAGAGTTCTATGTCGTCTCTCTGTCTCCTTCACTACCACAAGCTTCTTTCAAGAACATAACAATCGTGAAACTTTGACTTCAGGATCTTCAGAGCACAAATCTTCTGGAGGTTTGCATGGCCTTGACAGTCGTCAGTCAAATGTTTCCCAAAGACATGATCCCTGCGATCCTGCCGCTGGTTGAAGAGAAGCTCACTCACCAAAAGTTAGAGGCTGTTTCTCTTCTATTAGTCATGTTTCTGGATTCATTTCTCTTGTCTTTGATTGTAGAGAAATCATCCGAAAGAAAGCTGTTCTAGCACTTTACAAGTTCTACCTCATGGCCCCCAATCAAGTCCAACACATCCACAACAAGTTTCGCCGAGCCTTGTGTGACAAGGATCCTGGTGTGATGACGGCGTCGCTGCACATCTACCTTCAGATGATCACGGTGAGCATCTGAACTTCTGAGTGACAGGTTACAAAATGAAAGAATGTCGTTGCAGGAGAATCCAGAAGCTCATAAAGACTTGGCAGGAAGCTTCGTCACCATCCTGAAGCAGGTCGTGGCAGGAAAGCTGCCTTTGGACTACAATTACCACAGTGTTCCTGCTCCCTGGCTCCAGATCCAGCTGCTGAGGATCCTGTCGCTGCTGGGGAAGAATGACCAAAGGTATTTAATTTATTATTGTTATTATTGTTATTAGTCTTATTGTTGTTATTGTTATTATCTAAAAATGACCAAAGGTATTTAAAACAACATTAACATGTTTTATTATTGTTATTATTGTTATTAGTCTTATTGTTATTATCTAAAAATGACCAAAGGTATTTAAAACAACATTAACATGTTTTATTATTGTTATTATTGTTATTAGTCTTATTGTTATTATCTAAAAATGACCAAAGGTATTTAATTTATTATTGTAATTATTGTTATTAGTCTTATTGTTATTATCTAAAAATGACCAAAGGTATTTAAAACGACATTAGCATGTTTTATTATTGTTATTATTGTTATTAGTCTTATTGTTATTATCTTAAAATGACCAAAGGTATTTAAAACGACATTAGCATGTTTTATTATTGTTATTATTGTTATTAGTCTTATTGTTATTATCTAAAAATGAACAAAGGTATTTAAAACTACATTAGCATGTTTTATTATTGTTATTATTGTTATTAGTCTTATTGTTATCATCTAAAAATGACCAAAGGTATTTAAAACGACATTAGCATGTTTTATTATTGTTATAAGTGTATTGTTATCATCTAAAAATGACCAAAGGTATTTAAAACGACATTAACATGTTTTATTATTGTTATAAGTGTATTGTTATCATCTAAAAATGACCAAAGGTATTTAAAACGACATTAACATGTTTTATTATTGTTATAAGTGTATTGTTATCATCTAAAAATGACCAAAGGTATTTAAAACGACATTAACATGTTCTATTATTGTTATAAGTGTATTGTTATTATCTAAAAATGACCAAAGGTATTTAAAACGACATTAACATGTTTTATTATTGTAATAAGCGTATTGTTATCATCTAAAGACAGGTTTGCTGTGGATTCTTCTGATCGTTCTTCTCCTTCAGCACCAGTGAAGTCATGTACGACGTCCTGGACGAGTCTCTACGAAGAGCAGAGTTGAACCACAACATCACCTACGGTGACTCACGTTCTGCTCTCATAATAGTGTTTCTGAGCTCCTTGTACCTTCGTCACTTTTCTTGCATATATTGAGGTTTATAGTTGTGTATATAAAAATATAATAATCATTTAGTGTCTTGAAGTAATTCTGTGTATTTCTACAGCAATACTATACGAATGTGTCAAATGCATTCACACCATTCATCCCAAATCTGAACTTTTGGAAAAAGCTGCTAAATGCATCGGAAACTTTGTTCTCTCACCAAAGATCAACCTCAAGTATTTAGGTAAGAACCTCCGAGCTCATGGTCTTCAAGTGTGACTGGATGTTGTCTCTGCTGCAGGTCTGAGGGCGCTCACCTACGTGGTCCAGCAGGACCCCAGACTCGCCCTGCAGCACCAGAGGACCATCATAGAGTGTCTGGATCACTGTGATCTCATCATCAAGCGCGAGGTGAAACCAACGTTCTTCACCTTTTGTCCTGAACATGATTCTCATCATCTTCTGATCCAGACTGTGGAGCTGCTCTTCAGGATCGCAAACGCCCAGAACGTGGTGGTTATAGTGGAGAAGATGCTGGAGTTTCTTCGTATCAGTGAAGACGACTACACCACCGTCAACCTGGTGGGGAAGGTGGCGGAGCTGGCGGAGAAATATCCTTTTGTTGATCAGCTTGAGCCTGGAGATGAATGATCTTCATCATGTTGGATTTGAATCATACGTGGAGATGAATCCAATGATCTTCATCATGTTGGATTTGAATCATACGTGGAGATGAATCCAATGATCTTCATCATGTTGGATTTGAATCATACGTGGAGATGAATCCAATGATCTTCATCATGTTGGATTTGAATCATACGTGGAGATGAATCCAATGATCTTCATCATGTTGGATTTGAATCATACGTGGAGATGAATCCAATGATCTTCATCATGTTGGATTTGAATCATACGTGGAGATGAATCCAATGATCTTCATCATGTTGGATTTGAATCATACGTGGAGATGAATCCAATGATCTTCATCATGTTGGATTTGAATCATACGTGGAGATGAATCAAATGATCTTCATTATGTTGGATTTGAATCATACGTGGAGATGAATCCAATGATCTTCATCATGTTGGATTTGAATCATACGTGGAGATGAATCGAATGATCTTCATCATGTTGGATTCATCATGAACGATTGAAGCAGTATCTTTGAAAATAGAAGGAGAAGCAGATCTTACATAAACTAACTAATAATGTGTTACTCAGAGATGTATTAAATCTAATGAGTAGTAGTCGTTCAAGGTCGTGTCCAACTCTCTCGAGAGGTTGTTTCATCACTTGTTCTCCTATAACACCATGTCTACATTTGCACCCAACAACAAGTGGTTCATTGACACCATGAACACAGTGTTTTCACTCGGTGGAGACTCGATGCAGCCTGACATTCCCAACAGCTTCTTGAAAGTGATGAGTGATGGTGAGCGACGGTCACTGTGTCCTGCTGGAGCTGCTGAGCATCTGTTGTTCCTCAGGGTCCGTCAGCGAGGGAGAGAACAGAGAGTTGAGGGAGTTTGCTGTGGATTCTTACGTTCGTCTGCTGCAAAGTGACATCAGCAAACTTCCACAGCGCTTCCTGCAGGTCATCAGCTGGGTGAGCATCGTTTGATGGTTTTACATCATTTAATCAATAACTCAGTAATTCAATAATTGATATATTAAAGTTTCAATTTCTATTTGTAATGATGCATTCAAATATTTTCAAAAACTATTTCAAAATGAATCCATTTTTACACATAAGGTTTATATGTATATATATATATATACAGTATATATATATATATATATTATATATGTATATATAAAGTGTATATTCCACAGTTTAAAAGTGTATATTCCACAGTTTAAAAGTGTATATTCCACAGTTTAAAAGTGTATATTCCACAGTTTAAAAGTGTATATTCCACAGTTTAAAAGTGTATATTCCACAGTTTAAAAGTGTATATTCCACAGTTTAAAAGTGTATATTCCACAGTTTAAAAGTGTATATTCCACAGTTTAAAAGTGTATATTCCACAGTTTAAAAGTGTATATTCCACAGTTTAAAAGTGTATATTCCACAGTTTAAAAGTGTATATTCCACAGTTTAAAAGTGTATATTCCACAGTTTAAAAGTGTATATTCCACAGTTTAAAAGTGTATATTCCACAGTTTAAAAGTGTATATTCCACAGTTTAAAAGTGTATATTCCACAGTTTAAAAGTGCATATTCCACAGTTTAAAAGTGTATATTCCACAGTTTAAAAGTGTATATTCCACAGTTTGAAAGTGTATATTCCACAGTTTAAAAGTGTATATTCCACAGTTTAAAAGTGTATATTCCACAGTTTAAAA
The DNA here is from genome assembly GCF_982586985.1 of Callionymus lyra. NCBI lineage: Eukaryota > Metazoa > Chordata > Actinopteri > Syngnathiformes > Callionymidae > Callionymus > Callionymus lyra. The sequence continues at coordinate 29,370,877 of NC_141825.1, read as the reverse complement.
GTGTATATTCCACAGTTTAAAAGTGTATATTCCACAGTTTAAAAGTGTATATTCCACAGTTTAAAAGTGTATATTCCACAGTTTAAAAGTGTATATTCCACAGTTTAAAAGTGTATATTCCACAGTTTAAAAGTGTATATTCCACAGTTTAAAAGTGTATATTCCACAGTTTAAAAGTGTATATTCCACAGTTTAAAAGTGTATATTCCACAGTTTAAAAGTGCAGATTCCACAGTTTAAAAGTGCATATTCCACAGTTTAAAAGTGTATATTCCACAGTTTAAAAGTGTATATTCCACAGTTTGAAAGTGTATATTCCACAGTTTAAAAGTGTATATTCCACAGTTTAAAAGTGTATATTCCACAGTTTAAAAGTGTATATTCCACAGTTTAAAAGTGTATATTCCACAGTTTAAAAGTGTATATTCCACAGTTTAAAAGTGTATATTCCACAGTTTAAAAGTGTATATTCCACAGTTTAAAAGTGTATATTCCACAGTTTAAAAGTGTATATTCCACAGTTTAAAAGTGTATATTCCACAGTTTAAAAGTGTATATTCCACAGTTTAAAAGTGTATATTCCACAGTTTAAAAGTGTATATTCCACAGTTTAAAAGTGTATATTCCACAGTTTAAAAGTGTATATTCCACAGTTTAAAAGTGTATATTCCACAGTTTAAAAGTGTATATTCCACAGTTTAAAAGTGTATATTCCACAGTTTAAAAGTGTATATTCCACAGTTTAAAAGTGTATATTCCACAGTTTAAAAGTGTATATTCCACAGTTTAAAAGTGTATATTCCACAGTTTAAAAGTGTATATTCCACAGTTTAAAAGTGTATATTCCACAGTTTAAAAGTGCATATTCCACAGTTTAAAAGTGTATATTCCACAGTTTAAAAGTGTATATTCCACAGTTTGAAAGTGTATATTCCACAGTTTAAAAGTGTATATTCCACAGTTTAAAAGTGTATATTCCACAGTTTAAAAGTGTATATTCCACAGTTTAAAAGTGTATATTCCACAGTTTAAAAGTGTATATTCCACAGTTTAAAAGTGTATATTCCACAGTTTAAAAGTGTATATTCCACAGTTTAAAAGTGTATATTCCACAGTTTAAAAGTGTATATTCCACAGTTTAAAAGTGTATATTCCACAGTTTAAAAGTGTATATTCCACAGTTTAAAAGTGTATATTCCACAGTTTAAAAGTGTAGATTCCACAGTTTAAAAGTGCATATTCCACAGTTTAAAAGTGCATATTCCACAGTTTAAAAGTGTATATTCCACAGTTTGAAAGTGTATATTCCACAGTTTAAAAGTGTATATTCCACAGTTTAAAAGTGTATATTCCACAGTTTAAAAGTGTATATTCCACAGTTTAAAAGTGTATATTCCACAGTTTAAAAGTGTATATTCCACAGTTTAAAAGTGTATATTCCACAGTTTAAAAGTGTATATTCCACAGTTTAAAAGTGTATATTCCACAGTTTAAAAGTGTATATTCCACAGTTTAAAAGTGTATATTCCACAGTTTAAAAGTGTATATTCCACAGTTTAAAAGTGTATATTCCACAGTTTAAAAGTGTATATTCCACAGTTTAAAAGTGTATATTCCACAGTTTAAAAGTGTATATTCCACAGTTTAAAAGTGTATATTCCACAGTTTAAAAGTGTATATTCCACAGTTTAAAAGTGTATATTCCACAGTTTAAAAGTGTATATTCCACAGTTTAAAAGTGTAGATTCCACAGTTTAAAAGTGCATATTCCACAGTTTAAAAGTGTATATTCCACAGTTTAAAAGTGTATATTCCACAGTTTAAAAGTGTATATTCCACAGTTTAAAAGTGTAGATTCCACAGTTTAAAAGTGCATATTCCACAGTTTAAAAGTGTATATTCCACAGTTTAAAAGTGTATATTCCACAGTTTGAAAGTGTATATTCCACAGTTTAAAAGTGTATATTCCACAGTTTAAAAGTGTATATTCCACAGTTTAAAAGTGTATATTCCACAGTTTAAAAGTGTATATTCCACAGTTTAAAAGTGTATATTCCACAGTTTAAAAGTGTATATTCCACAGTTTAAAAGTGTATATTCCACAGTTTAAAAGTGTATATTCCACAGTTTAAAAGTGTATATTCCACAGTTTAAAAGTGTATATTCCACAGTTTAAAAGTGTTTATTCCACAGTTTAAAAGTGATAACATTCTGATGACACTAATAAAACCATAGATTCTTCTCTCGTCCTGCTTCTCTCAGGTTCTCGGGGAATATTCTCGCCTGAAGGAAGATTTAAAATCTGCAAAAGTCGTCTCACTTCTGGGGAAACTTTTGGACGTGAAGCACTGCAGCAGTGAAACGAAGAGCTGGGTCCTGATGTCCATGACCAAGCTGTGTGAGGGCCCTGAGGGGCTCCCTCCTCTCCAGGGGGTCTGTGAGGCGTACCTCAGCTCCATGGACACCGTGTTGAGGCAGCGAGCCGAGGAGCTGCAGCACTTGAGTCTGGACGCTGAGCTGCGAGCGCTCGTGCTGACGGGAGGTGACGGGATGGACTCTGTGGAGGTAAGTCCTGCTCCACCTGTTGACCTCAACATCGTACCTTCAACTTTATGAGTCATTAGATCCAAACTTCTAGTGTGTGAACAGACTCAAGTTGAAGTTCTTTTATTGTCAAACGTATCAAGACATTCAAACTTAGTCATCAATCAACAGGTCAACACATGTTTGTTACTTCAAAGGTTCACTTGTATTGAAGGAAAATAGCCGGGAGTGAAGTTTGCTTCTCATGAAAACACGCTTCTCTTGTATCTGCTCGTCTTCGGCGGCGTGAGATCAAAGCGTTACTTTGAGATGATCTGGTTCCTCCTCGTGTTGGTTTGCAGGTCGACTCGTCGCTCTCCTTCTTGGACGGATTGGTGTCGGAGGCGTTGTCTGCTGGTGCAGCTCCTTACAAGCCTCCTCATCACAGGCAGGAGGAGCAGGAGGAGCAGGAGGAGCACAGAGGTGAGGAGAACATCCTGGATCTGACTCACTTCAGATGCTGAGAAGAATCACAAACGTATTGTAAGAACAACACTGAGCTCTGGCGACGGATACAATGAAATGAATGCAAATGAATTTAATACAAATAAATAAAAATGAACAAAATAAAAAACAATGTCAACATTTCAAAAATATATGTTTTGGTTAATAATATGTAAACAATCAATCAAAAGATTGATTAACAAAAATAATAATAATCACAATCTATTGCTACAAGAGTTTAACGCTTGTGTTCTGGCTCAGCTCTGAGCCTTCAGCCGTACAACCTGTCGCTGCCCATCAGCGCGTCTGTCTGCTCAGTGACAGACAGACAGTCGCCCACACTCTTGTCTCTGAGCTCCGGTCTGTCCGGTGACAGCATGGACCCGCCAGCCAAGGGAAGGTACGAGAACCACCAGAAGAGCTACCAGAACCTCATTAACACGTCTTCTCCACTCCTGTGTCACCATTAGGTCTGTATTTGAAGGAAAACCTTCAAAAGGAAAACCTTCAAATAGAGGACTTTAAAAGAGGAGAGGACTTTGAGGAGAAGAGAGGACTTTGAGGAGAAGAGAGGACTTTGAGGAGAAGAGAGGACTTTGAGGAGAAGAGAGGACTTTGAGGAGAAGAGAGGACTTTGAGGAGAAGAGAAGGCTTTGAGGAGAGGAGAAGACTTGGAGGAGAGGACTTGGAGGAGAGGAGAGAACTTTGAGGAGAGGAGAAGAGAGGACTTTGAGGAGAAGAGAGGACTTTAGAAGAGGAGAGGACTTTAAAAGAGGAGAGGACTTTGAGGAGAAGAGAGGACTTTGAGGAGAAGAGAGGACTTTAGAAGAGGAGAGGACTTTAGAAGAGGAGAGGACTTTAAAAGAGGAGAGGACTTTAAAAGAGGAGAGGACTTTAGAAGAGGAGAGGACTTTGAGGAGAAGAGAGGACTTTAGAAGAGGAGAGGACTTTAGAAGAGGAGAGGACTTTAAAAGAGGAGAGGACTTTAAAAGAGGAGAGGACTTTGAGGAGAAGAGAGGACTTTAGAAGAGGAGAGGACTTTGAGGAGAAGAGAGGACTTTAGAAGAGGAGAGGACTTTAGAAAAGGAGAGGACTTTAAAAGAGGAGAGGACTTTGAGGAGAAGAGAGGACTTTGAGGAGAAGAGAGGACTTTGAGGAGAAGAGAGGACTTTAGAAGAGGAGAGAACTTTAGAAGAGGAGAGGACTTTAAAAGAGGAGAGGACTTTAAAAGAGGAGAGGACTTTAGAAGAGGAGAGGACTTTAGAAGAGGAGAGGACTTTAAAAGAGGAGAGGACTTTGAGGAGAAGAGAGGACTTTGAGGAGAAGAGAGGACTTTGAGGAGAAGAGAGGACTTTGAGGAGAAGAGAGGACTTTGAGGAGAAGAGAAGGCTTTGAGGAGAGGAGAAGACTTGGAGGAGAGGACTTGGAGGAGAGGAGAGAACTTTGAGGAGAGGAGAAGAGAGAACTTTGAGGAGAGGAGAAGAGAGGACTTTGAGGAGAAGAGAGGACTTTAGAAGAGGAGAGGACTTTAAAAGAGGAGAGGACTTTGAGGAGAAGAGAGGACTTTGAGGAGAAGAGAGGACTTTAGAAGAGGAGAGGACTTTAGAAGAGGAGAGGACTTTAAAAGAGGAGAGGACTTTAAAAGAGGAGAGGACTTTAGAAGAGGAGAGGACTTTGAGGAGAAGAGAGGACTTTGAGGAGAAGAGAGGACTTTAGAAGAGGAGAGGACTTTAAAAGAGGAGAGGACTTTGAGGAGAAGAGAGGACTTTGAGGAGAAGAGAGGACTTTGAGGAGAAGAGAGGACCTTGAGGAGAAGAGAGGACTTTGAGGAGAAGAGAGGACTTTGAGGAGAAGAGAGGACCTTGAGGAGAAGAGAGGACTTTGAGGAGAAGAGAGGACTTTAGAAGAGGAGAGGACTTTAGAAGAGGAGAGGACTTTAGAAGAGGAGAGGACTTTAAAAGAGGAGAGGACTTTAAAAGAGGAGAGGACTTTGAGGAGAAGAGAGGACTTTAGAAGAGGAGAGGACTTTGAGGAGAAGAGAGGAATTTAGAAGAGGAGAGGACTTTAGAAAAGGAGAGGACTTTAAAAGAGGAGAGGACTTTGAGGAGAAGAGAGGACTTTGAGGAGAAGAGAGGACTTTAGAAGAGGAGAGGACTTTAAAAGAGGAGAGGACTTTGAGGAGAAGAGAGGACTTTGAGGAGAAGAGAGGACTTTAGAAGAGGAGAGGACTTTAAAAGAGGAGAGGACTTTGAGGAGAAGAGAGGACTTTGAGGAGAAGAGAGGACTTTGAGGAGAAGAGAGGACCTTGAGGAGAAGAGAGGACTTTGAGGAGAAGAGAGGACTTTAGAAGAGGAGAGGACTTTAGAAGAGGAGAGGACTTTAAAAGAGGAGAGGACTTTAAAAGAGGAGAGGACTTTAAAAGAGGAGAGGACTTTAAAAGAGGAGAGGACTTTGAGGAGAAGAGAGGACTTTAGAAGAGGAGAGGACTTTGAGGAGAAGAGAGGAATTTAGAAGAGGAGAGGACTTTAGAAAAGGAGAGGACTTTAAAAGAGGAGAGGACTTTGAGGAGAAGAGAGGACTTTGAGGAGAAGAGAGGACTTTGAGGAGAAGAGAGGACTTTAGAAGAGGAGAGGACTTTAGAAGAGGAGAGGACTTTAAAAGAGGAGAGGACTTTAAAAGAGGAGAGGACTTTAGAAGAGGAGAGGACTTTAGAAGAGGAGAGGACTTTAAAAGAGGAGAGGACTTTAAAAGAGGAGAGGACTTTAGAAGAGGAGAGGACTTTAGAAGAGGAGAGGACTTTAGAAGAGGAGAGGACTTTAAAAGAGGAGAGGACTTTAGAAGAGGAGAGGACTTTAGAAGAGGAGAGGACTTTAGAAGAGGAGAGGACTTTAGAAGAGGAGAGGACTTTAAAAGAGGAGAGGACTTTGAGGAGAAGAGAGGACTTTGAGGAGAAGAGAGGACTTTGAGGAGAAGAGAGGACTTTGAGGAGAAGAGAGGACTTTAGAAGAGGAGAGGACTTTAGAAGAGAAGAGGACTTTAGAAGAGGAGAGGACTTTAAAAGAAGAGAGGACTTTGAGGAGAAGAGATGACTTTGAGGAGAAGAGAGGACTTTAGGATGGAAACTGTTGATATGTAGTTGAAACCAAATGCATGTTAGTAACGGTTCTTGTGTTCCAGCTCCATGACTTTGAAGCTGGAAGGAGTGACGAGGGTTTGGGGCAGAGGTGGTTATCTGGTCCTGAAGGAGCCTGAAGAAGAGACGGCTCAGGTAGAAGAGCCCAGTCCACTTCGCCCCCAGAGCCAATCGGCTGAAGCGTCCAGTCGTCCATCCGTAGAAGAAGAGAAGCTACAACTGGCCTCCTCTCTCTTCCAGGGCCTCGGCTCCCAGAGTCCCGTATGTTTGGTGAGTGACGACGACTCCTGCGAGATGATGTTTCTTCTCTGACTCTGAGATGATTCATGTGGATAAACACTGATGATTGTTCTGAGCAGACGGAGAAGCTCGACCCTGCAGCTCAACGATTGAGAAGGAAAGTCAAGTCCCCGACGTCTGATCTTCCTCCCGTCCTCTCTGCTGTTGATAACCTGCTGTGTGACGACCTCCTGAACTCCAGAGACCCCCCTGGTTCCTCCACGGCTCCTCAGACCTCTGAGCTTCCTCAGGACTCAAGTGTTGAGTTCAATGACATGATGGCCTCGGCTCCAGAACCCAATGAAGAAGCAAAGGAACCAAACCTCTTGAGTCTTTTGTCTCCACTTCTGGACTGCCCTGGAGTTTCCTGCTCCGACGTGAAGCTTCTGTGCTCCAACCAACGTCTGGAGGTCCACGCCTGTCACCTGCAGAAGAAGAACTCTCTGGTGTTTGTTGTTCTTATCACCAACTCTTCAGATGTTCAACGGCTGCAGCTGAAGTTTGACTCCGATGATCTTGAGGTGAGATAATAAGCTAATCGAATCTGCATGCCTCTGACCTCTGACCTCTGACCTCTGGGTTCTTCAGGTGGATTGTCTCTCTGAGGTGACGCAACAGAGCGTTGAAGTTCACCAATATTCACTCACGGTGACGAGACCTTCAGTTCACCCTCCAGTCGTTGGTGCAGTTTCCTTTCATAGGCCTGATGGTGACCTTCAGACTATGACCTTCTCGTACAAACTCCCGCTCACCTGCTTCATCAGGTAAAGTAGCTTTTAGGTTCTTAAACATCACCTAGTATTGACTCTGGTGTCATTAAACATCAACTAGTATCAACTCTGGTGTCATTAAACATCAACTAGTATCAACTCTGGTGTCATTAAACATCACCTAGTATCTACTCTGGTGTCATTAAACATCAACTAGTATCAACTCTGGTGTCATTAAACATCAACTAGTATCTACTCTGGTGTCATTAAACATCAACTAGTATCAACTCTGGTGTCATTAAACATCAACTAGTATCAACTCTGGTGTCATTAAACATCAACTAGTATCAACTCTGGTGTCATTAAACATCAACTAGTATCAACTCTGGTGTCATTAATCATCAACTAGTATCAACTCTGGTGTCATTAAACATCAACTAGTATCAACTCTGGTGTCATTAAACATCAACTAGTATCAACTCTGGTGTCATTAAACATCAACTAGTATCAACTCTGGTGTCATTAAACATCAACTAGTATCAACTCTGGTGTCATTAAACATCAACTAGTATCAACTCTGGTGTCATTAAACATCAACTAGTATCAACTCTGGTATCATGTAGTAAACGTTCTTCAAGACACAGTTATTTCTCATCATGACCATGTTTTAATTATTACTTTATAAAGTTGCTCTGAAATCTGGACGAACAAGAGGTTACGATGGTCCATTATGACGTAATAATGGCTTCACTCCTCCTCCAGCTCTAATCACACTTTGTTTATACAACGAGTCCCATCGAGGTGGAGACCATTGATGACGCGCTGTGACAAACCTTCATTTTTTAGCTTTAGATTTCCTTTGTTAGTCCCACAGTGGGAGACTTCAGTAGTACTTTACATCAGGTGAAAACAAGAATACAATAATCAAAGTACACTCAAGAATAGAATAAAACCTTGTGAAGAATGTTAACGAGCTGCTCTAACCTCTGCTGGATGACCGAGGACAGACCCCTGGTGCTCTCCACTGAGGAGTACGGTTCCATGTGGCTGGACTTCTCTAACGACACCAGGCAGAATCTGAACCTGCTGGAGGATCAGGAACCTCTGAAGGCTACACTGGACCTTCTGCAGGAGAAACTTCACCTCCATGTTGTGGAGATCATAGGTAACACCCCATAATGTACGTCATTGTTGTGTGGGATCAGGAGATCATAGGTAACATCCCATAATGTACGTCATTGTTGTGTGGGATCAGGAGATCATAGGTAACATCCCATAATGTACGTCATTGTTGTGTGTGATCATGTTTATTATGACGTTAAACACATGAAGTCAACAGTTACAGTCAGAAGCTGCTTTACACTTTGTTCTCTCTGTTACAAACGTGTCATTCATTTGAACACATTAACTTCAGTGGAGACACTAATGACCTCACGCACCTCACTTATGGTGCCAACATAACACTGAACTCCCATGATGCCTTTCTACACGCTGACCTATTGTATATTATATATATATTATATAGTCGTGAACATGAATCTGATTTTACCTTTTTGTTCGATGACGTTTTATCTTTAAGTTCATCAAACATTGACTTTAACATCTTTTGTTTGTATCTCATCTTGAAGAGGTTAAAGGTCATTAATGTTAAAGTAAAAAGTCGTTGCTCTTGGTCTCCACAGGGCAGGAGGGGATCGTAGCGTGTCGTCTGCTGCCGGACGCGCCATGTTTGCTTCACTGTCGTGTTCACGCCGGAGTCCTCGCCGTCTGGCTGCGCTCGCCGGTACCAGAGCTGCCCGACTGCCTGCTGTACCACTGCCAGAGGGTCCTGCAGTAACACTGCCAGAGGGTCCTGCAGTACCACTGCCAGAGGGTCCTGCAGTACCACTGCCAGAGGGTCCTGCAGTACCACTGCCAGAGGGTCCTGCAGTACCACTGCCAGAGGGTTCTGCAGTACCACTGCCAGAGGGTTCTGCAGTACCACTGCCAGAGGGTCCTGTAGTACCACTGCCAGAGGGTCCTGTAGTACCACTGCCAGAGGGTCCTGCAGTACCACTGCCAGAGGGTTCTGTAGTACCACTGCCAGAGAGTTCTGCAGTACCACTGCCAGAGGGTTCTGCAGTACCACTGCCAGAGGGTTCTGTAGTACCACTGCCAGAGGGTTCTGCAGTACCACTGCCAGAGGGTCCTGTAGTACCACTGCCAGAGGGTTCTGCAGTACCACTGCCAGAGGGTCCTGTAGTACCACTGCCAGAGGGTCCTGTAGTACCACTGCCAGAGGGTTCTGCAGTACCACTGCCAGAGGGTTCTGCAGTACCACTGCCAGAGGGTTCTGTAGTACCACTGCCAGAGGGTCCTGCAGTACCACTGCCAGAGGGTTCTGTAGTACCACTGCCAGAGGGTCCTGTAGTACCACTGCCAGAGGGTTCTGCAGTACCACTGCCAGAGGGTTCTGCAGTACCACTGCCAGAGGGTTCTGCAGTACCACTGCCAGAGGGTCCTGTAGTACCACTGCCAGAGGGTTCTGCAGTACCACTGCCAGAGGGTCCTGTAGTACCACTGCCAGAGGGTTCTGCAGTACCACTGCCAGAGGGTCCTGCAGTACCACTGCCAGAGGGTCCTGTAGTACCACTGCCAGAGGGTTCTGCAGTACCACTGCCAGAGGGTTCTGCAGTACCACTGCCAGAGGGTTCTGCAGTACCACTGCCAGAGGGTTCTGCAGTACCACTGCCAGAGGGTCCTGTAGTACCACTGCCAGAGGGTCCTGTAGTACCACTGCCAGAGGGTCCTGTAGTACCACTGCCAGAGGGTCCTGCAGTACCACTGCCAGAGGGTCCTGCAGTACCACTGCCAGAGGGTCCTGCAGTACCACTGCCAGAGGGTTCTGCAGTGATGGGAGCGTTTATCTCATGAGCATCAACTTGTTACTCATCTGTTGGTTTCAAATGTGTCTTAAAAGAAGGGCTCGAGAGTAACTTGAAGTATTTCTGTTTGAACAAGTGTTTTCTAAACCAGCTCCATGTTCGTTCATTTAGTTCTGCCTCATGTTTCCGGATGGAGAGAGGATGGAGGAGAGGATGGAGGAGAGGATGGAGGACAGGATGGAGAGAGGATGGAGAGAGGATGGAGAGAGGATGGAGAGAGGATGGAGGAGAGGATGGAGGAGAGGATGGAGGAGAGGATGGAGGAGAGGATGGAGGAGAGGATGGAGGAGAGGATGGAGGAGAGGATGGAGGAGAGGATGGAGGAGAGGATGGAGGAGAGGATGGAGGAGAGGATGGAGGAGAGGATGGAGGAGAGGATGGAGGAGAGGATGGAGAGAGGATGGAGAGAGGATGGAGGAGAGGATGGAGGAGAGGATGGAGGAGAGGATGGAGAGAGGATGGAGGAGAGGATGGAGGAGAGGATGGAGGAGAGGATGGAGGAGAGGATGGAGGAGAGGATGGAGGAGAGGATGGAGGAGAGGATGGAGGAGAGGATGGAGGAGAGGATGGAGGAGAGGATGGAGGAGAGGATGGAGGAGAGGATGGAGGAGAGGATGGAGGAGAGGATGGAGAGAGGATGGAGAGAGGATGGAGGAGAGGATGGAGAGAGGAGGACGGAACGATGAGAATGTTCAGTAATGGTTTGATCGATGATTCAAAGACTCACTCGTGTTTAAACTGTTTTTAACCTGTTTGTCAGTTAAATCATGAAGTTGATGTTCAATCATGTTTTTGTTGAGATTCTGCTGAGACTTCCTTGTGTGTGTGTGTGTGTGTGTGTGTGTGTGTGTGTGTGTGTGTGTGTGTGTGTGTGTGTGTGTGTGTGTGTGTGTGTGTGTGTGTGTGTGTGTGTGTGTGTGTGTGTGTGTGTGTGTGTGTGTGTGTGTGTGTGTGTGTGTGTGTGTGTGTGTGTGTGTGTGTGTGTGTGTGTGTGTGTGTGTGTGTGTGTGTGCGTGCGTGCGTGCGTGCGCGCGCGTGTGCGCGCGTGCGCGTGCGCGTGTGTGTGCGCGTGCGTGTGTTGTACGGCCTGTTGATAAGTTTGATTATATTTTTATAGCGGTTGATATTTATCAGTTTTCTATCGGCAGGAATCATTGTTTTAAAAGCGTCTTGATTTGAAACGTCTTCTCGTGCCTGAGGTGCAGAAGTGTTTCTGCCTTCAACAATAAATCTAATCTGCAGACATGTTGTTGAGTTCATTTCAGGTCCATGTTTCAGTTCTTGTTCTTCTAGATCTCAGTGCATTTGACACTGTCGACACCAAATCCTTCTACAGAGGCTAGAAAACCATTTAGACATTCATGGAACTGCTCTTGACTGGTTTAAATCTTACCTGTCGGATAGAACGCACTATGAACATGTCAACCACCTCTCATCGACACACACTAAGGTCAGCTATGGTGTCCCACAAGGTTCTGTTCTTGGTCCAATACTATTCACAATCTATATGCTCCCACTAGACTTGATTAGAAGACACTCTATACATTTTCACTGTTATGCTGATGACACCCAACTTTACTTGTCCATGAAGCAGATGAAAGAATTCAGCTACACAACTACAGTCCTGTATCACAGATATCAAGTCATGGATGACCAAAAACTTCCTCCTACTGAACTCGGAAAAGACTGAGGTTTTACTAGTTGGTCCACAACATCTCAGACAATCATTAACTAATGATCTTTACATAACTTGCTCCTGCTACGAGCACCACTGTAAAGAATCAGTGTCTGCTTTGACGAGGACTTATCATTTAACTCACACATAAAACAAATCTCACGGACTGCTTACTTCCACCTTCGTAACATTTCAAAAATCAGGCATTTCCTTCCTTTAGATGCTGCTGAGAAGCTCATCCATGCTTTTGTTACCTCCAGACTATTGTAAGTCTCTTCTGTCAGGCTGTTCTAAAAAGTCTCTCAGAATCTTCAGCTCATTCACCTGCAGCTCGTGTCCTGACTAAGACTAAGAGGCGCGAACACACCTGTACTGTCTTCCCTACATTGGCTTCCTGTAGAATTTAGATACAATTTAAAATCCTTCTCCTAACCTATAAAGCCTTACATGGTCTAGAACCAACATACATTAAAGATTTAATCCAAACTTACCAACCCTCAAGGACCTTACGATCCTTAAACTCTGATCTACTAGTTATACCACAAATCTCTAAATGTAGATTCGGAGCCAGGGCCTTCAGTTTTCAAGCCCCTCTGCTGTGGACAAACTACCGGCTTCAGTCCGGAGGGCAGACACCCTCTCTATGTTTAAAAATAATCTTAAAACCTTACTTTTCGATAAAGCCTATAATTAACTTAACTGTTTATCTTTAGCTGCTATAACAAACAAAACTGTTTATCTTTAGCTGCTATAGGCTGAGAATGCTGGAGGAGTTTTAGACACCAGCTCTGTATATCCTTCTTTTCTGCATTACATTCATCACCTGTGCAGTTTAAACACCTCAGGGCTCCAGAGCTGCTGCTGATCCAGGATCTTCACCACGTCATCAGATCCCAAGTTCTCTCCAGCACCCCCATGGACCCTCCTACACTCTCCTCTTTTCTCTCACTATATCCTCCCTCACTCCTCTCCTTATCCATCTGTCTACCCCCCCATCCTTCCTCCCAGCCGGTCAAAGCGGCAGGCCGTCAACAATGAGTCTGGTTCCGCTCGAGGTTTCTGCTTCTAAAAGGAAGTTTTTCCTCGCCATTGCTCACTGTACAGTGTTTTGTTTCTTGCTCTTTGTTGAATTGCTGGATCTATTTTTCCTTAATCAACTGTAGTCTTATTTCAACTGTATAGTGTCTTGAGATAACTTTGTTATGATAAGACACTTGAAATAAAATTGAATTGAATTGAATTTCATTCTTGTCTTAAGACCTTGAAATATTAAATATCATTCAATTTTAGTGATTTCTTACCCACAAGTCCTTGCGACTGGCTCCCTATCCTGTAAAATACCAGCTAGCTACCGTTAGCACTTGTTTTAACCTAAATGCTGCAGTTATGAGACATAAAAATAGTAATTATTTCAACTGGAGTTATTTTTTGGGTTTTTTAAGTCAATGGTAAGTAAATATTTACATTTATAGAGCTTTTCCAGATGTTTCTTGCAGGAGTCAGTAGACACACGAAAGCTAGCATAAGCTAGCATAAAGATTAGCTTAAATGGCTAACATGCTAAGATTGGTTTGAAACAATAACCGTGATATGTGTCAAACATTTATATCCGCAGGAGAAATAAGACTATAATGCACTGTTGATATTGAGTGAATGTCAAAAAAACATGTTTTTATTTGTGATATTACATTTTATTTGGTGGATATACAGTTTCAGATGAATCACACACTGGCACAGTGACTCAGAACATACTTGTTAAAATATATATGTATGTATATATGTATGTATATGTAAATATGTTTCTTACAAAACATACATTGTGAATATTTTCATACGACATATCATGCATTTTGGTAATAAAAGACAAAAAACTGAACGTTGAACTCTTTTGAAAAGTAAAAACATCTGCTCAATAAGTAATTTGTGTCAACAGATGATATTGTCGTTAAACATGTATTTCCCGTTAGAATGAAGGTCCAGATACCTAAAGGTCAACCAATGATATTGACCAGAACTAAAGGTTATGTTTGTGCTCAGGGTGTCGAGGGATGAAGCGCATGGCGAGGCTGTGCTCGTCCTCCACCGGGTGCTGCGACAGGTTGTTGGTCTGCTTGATGCTGCTGAAGGAACATCCTTGTCGTGGACACACCGTGAACTCGGACAACAGCGTCACCAGGACGGCCTTCATCATCACCATGGCGACGTGCTTCCCGACGCAGGATCGAGGCCCGCAGCCGAACGGCTGGAAGAACCTCTTGGGAACCTGTCGGGACGGATCGGTGAGTCCGGCGTCTCCGGCGTCTCACGGGTCAGACTCACGTTTCTGTCAAAGTTGGTCAGACTGAAGTCTCGGGGTCTCGGGAAGAAGTCGTCGGTCTTGTGCATCAGACCGATGTTGAGGATGATGTTGGTGCCTTTCTTGATGAAGACGCCGCCGATGGTGTCGTCCTCCAACGCTCTCCTCATGGTGAAGTCCACCACAGGATGGAACCGCAGACACTCGTGGATGAAACTCTCCAGAACCTTCAAGGTGGAGAAATCCACACGTCCGTCCTCACTGTCGTCTGCAGGAGAAGAACATGAGGAGGAATACTGAAGATGATCTTAAGAGCTTCTTATAGAAACTTAATGAAGATGATCTTAAGAGCTTCTTATACAAACTTAATGAAGATGATCTTAAGAGCTTCTTATACAAACGTACTGAAGATGATCTTAAGAGCTTCTTATAGAAACTTAATGAAGATGATCTTAAGAGCTTCTTATACAAACTTAATGAAGATGATCTTAAGAGCTTCTTATACAAACGTACTGAAGATGATCTTAAGAGCTTCTTATAGAAACTTAATGAAGATGATCTTAAGAGCTTCTTATAGAAACTTAATGAAGATGATCTTAAGTGCTTCTTATAGAAACTTAATGAAGATGATCTTAAGAGCTTCTTATACAAACTTACTGAAGATGATCTTAAGAGCTTCTTATAGAAACTTAATGAAGATGATCTTAAGAGCTTCTTATAGAAACTTACTGAAGATGATCTTAAGAGCTTCTTATACAAACTTACTGAAGATGATCTTAAGAGCTTCTTATAGAAACTTAATGAAGATGATCTTAAGAGCTTCTTATAGAAACTTAATGAAGATGATCTTAAGTGCTTCTTATAGAAACTTAATGAAGATGATCTTAAGAGCTTCTTATACAAACTTACTGAAGATGATCTTAAGAGCTTCTTATAGAAACTTAATGAAGATGATCTTAAGAGCTTCTTATACAAACTTAATGAAAATGATTCGAATACATTCGTTAACAACCTTTTCAATGTCAAATATTAGCAACAATTTATTATAATATCTGAAAATATATTTATATTCCAAAATGAACTTATCAATCTTCACAGAAGAGAGAAATCCTTCCTGTTGCTCCTCAGCTTTGAACATCTCAGGACACTTTTATTTGAGCTTTTTCTTCACTTTCTTGTTGTTGTTGTGTTTGTCTTACGTTGATCTTTTAAAGTATATATTTTAATGTGTATTGTTGTGTTAAAGTTCTTTGTGACCCTGGACTAGAAACATCTTCACTAATAACTATTACTTACTTACTGACTTACAGGAATAAGAGAAAATATTATAAATTAATTCATAAATATATACAATAAAAAGGAATAATGTGATTGTTTTACTTAGATTAGATTAGATAAACTTTATTGATTAAATTGTTTTTCCAGCTCACATCAACACAGACGATAGATTCATGAAACAAGAACAATCTAAGATAAGATAAAGAACATAGATCAAAGATAAATAACACAAAGATTAACATATAATATCATCTTTTCACTTCTGCCCCCGAACTCAGAATTAAACTTTCTAATAACACAAGGAGAGTCATTGAGTCTATTAGTGTTGCATCATGGGAGGAGCATTGGTGCTCCATCTGGTGATGACAGTGTTGCATCATGGGAGGAGCGTTGATGCTCCATCTGATGATGACAGTGTTGCATCATGGGAGGAGCATTGGTGCTCCATCTGATGATGACAGTGTTGCATCATGGGAGGAGCATTGGTGCTCCATCTGATGATGACAGTGTTGCATCATGGGAGGAGCGTTGGTGCTCCATCTGATGATGACAGTGTTGCATCATGGGAGGAGCATTGGTGCTCCATCTGATGATGACAGTGTTGCATCATGGGAGGAGCATTGGTGCTCCATCTGATGATGACAGTGTTGCATCATGGGAGGAGCATTGGTGCTCCATCTGATGATGACAGTGTTGCATCATGGGAGGAGCATTGGTGCTCCATCTGATGATGACAGTGTTGCATCATGGGAGGAGCATTGGTGCTCCATCTGATGATGACAGTGTTGCATCATGGGAGTCATCTCCTCTCAGCAACTGTCACTTAAAGTAATACTTTTTGTTTTGACCACATGAATCCTTGTGAAACCTTCAGGGATACTTTGATGTATTTGAACAGAAATATGTTGTGTTTCTCAACAAGTCCTTGTGTCAGAACTTACTCTTGGCCGAGTTCATCTCGTCCACGATGCTCTGCTCCACGTCAGGGTTGAGCTTCAGCAGCATGAGCATGAAGAAGAGGCTGACGGAGAGCGTGTCTGGAGCTGCTATGACCATCTCCAGCACACACTGCCTCACGTTGTCCGCTGACAGCTCCCCCTGGTTCTGTGGAGGGTCATGGACTTCAGAGTCTCTTCTCTGCTATGTTGCCATGGATACGGACCTCAGCAAAAATTAACTCCGTGGCAAAGTCCAGGTCCTCGTCCAGCTTCTCTGCCTCGTTGATCATCTTACGCTTTAGCTGGAGAAGACTTTCCATGGAGTCTTGAAGCTCCTGACTGAAATGTTTAGAAGATCAGCGTCACCACCTTGAGCTGTTGAACTTTCAGGACATCTTACGCTGCTTTGATGTGCTTGCTGGACATGAACCCCATTCGAAAGAAGAGGTCTGGTTTAATCAGAACCGTCTGCCAGGCTTCAAAGTATTTCTGGATCTTCAGCAGCAGATCTTTCTCTGGAGGAAGAACAAGGTGGATTCAGGAGCTGCATGTTCCTGGATGATGGTGAACTACAAACCATTGAGAGGAACGCGGAGGAACAACCTGTTGGAGACCTCCACCACGATGGCCCTCAGCAGGTTCAGAGCGTCCACGTGTCCAGAGGAGTCCGTCACCTCCTGAAGCCTGTCCAGATGTTTCTTGGTGCAGCTCACACAGACGGAGATGGTCATCTGGAGGCCAGGACCTGTCAGAGCTGTGATCACACAAACATCAGTCCTGAAGGATCTGGACCAACCATGTTTTGGCATCAGATCCTCCAGCAGTGAAGACTTGATGATGTTGAAATGGAAATATTTAAAAATGTTGTATTTCATGAGCACACAACTTTCTATGGCCTCAATGTTTGGAACATGTTAGTGATAATAATGGAGATTGTTCTTGTTCTTCTTGAAGAAAGAATCAAACGCTGGAGACCTTTAACAAAGTAGCTCCTGACTTTCTTCCAGAGAGGAATGTCGCTGTTGAAAATGATTCCCTTCCCTTCCATGCCGATGCACTCCAGACCTCTCCTGCTGCCGAACCTGGAGGTGTAGAGGTCGCTCCTCAGGACGTGATAGACCGCCGAGGGCCTGCAAGAGACTCGGGAGTTGAACAGGTTGTCAGCAAACACCACAGAAGGAGGACTTGCTTGCTGATGATGAGTGTCTCCTCGCCGTTGATCCACACTCGCACTATATCTCCATACTTGTTGTTGAAGTAGTTGCAGGCTGTTCCGATCCCGGTCCAGATGAACCTGCTGTAGGTGAGGAGAGGACCAACTCCTGCCAGGAAGGGAGGACCTTGGAGCAGAGACGGTGCTGAGCATTCTTTCTTCTCTCAGGTTCAAGATATGAAGAGCATCAACACAACTGACCTGGGATCTGGGAGACGTTTTTCTTCCTCCAGACAGTGAGCAACAGAAGGAGGAGAAGCAGAAGCACCAGTGTGACCACTTGAGAAGCTGCTCCCGCCATGAAGGTCCCAGAGGTGAGCGTCTCCAGAGGCATGTCTTCACCTGTCCTCACCTGTCCTCACCTGTCTTCACCTGTCTTCACCTGTCCTCACCTGTCAGGAGCTGTCAGGAACTTTTGAGTCTCTTTATTCTCTTGATGGTTGAAGTGAGTTTACGTCTTGATATTGAGGATCTCCATCCATCCATCCATCCATCCATCCATCCATCCATCCATCCATCCATCCATCCATCCATCCATCCGTCCATCCATCCTTTCATCCATCCATCCGTCCATCCATCCATCCATCCATCCATCCATCCATCCATCCATCCATCCATCCATCCATCCATCCATCCATCCATCCATCCATCCATCCATCCATCCATCCATCCATCCATCCTTTCACCCATCCATCCACCCATACTTTCATCCATCCATCCAACTTTAATCATGTTATTCACCATAACAACTATGAATATTAATTTAGTTTCTATGAAGTTCAAGATCAAACCAACAACCTTCATCCTGTGATTCTTTCATTTATTTTCTCTTCACTTGAATAAAAACTTTCGTTTGTTGCTTTGACCTACAGATGAATCGTTTATCTTTTGTTAAATAAGTAAAACAACACCTTCATAGGACGATAGAACAATCATACTCAGTATTAATGGTTTAGATTATTTTGTTTCCTCTTCCAACAACAACATGTCAGTTTCATCTTCAACTGTCGTATCCGTCAGTAAACAATCGACTCATCTTTACCAAACAAGACAAAACAGACTTACTTCTCTGATGATCTCCTCCTTCGCTCGGACGACTGAAGAAGCGATCCGTCTGCTTTCTTAAACAGACTCTCGTGGTGTTGAAGACCTCACAAGGTCCTGGGAAACTATCAGTGCAGAAGCACAAGTACCAGAGCGCGAGTGAGAAGCTGCTCCAGCAGCACCGGTCAGAAAAGCCAACTCTTTAATTAGCAGAGTTGAAAAGGTGAAGGTCTTCATTGAGGTTTTTGAGCCAGTCTTACATCACAGCTTTGTTCTGACAGAAAATAACCCACTGTGTCCAGATCTTTAAAGTGAGGAGGCTTTTCAGGGAGAAAAGAATTAGCTGGGTCGCACTGACCCGACTCTAAGGAGTTCCAGATTTGTGCAGCAGTTCTCAGGCAGATGAAGGCAGTATTCTTTAATCACAAAAGCTGTAGACTGTTAACTATTTCATGGTCCGTCTGTGATTCACGCACTCTGACAGGTGGAGGACAGGGAGTGTTGCAGGTTCATTCACACCCAGGCTTGAGTGGCAGGAAGTGTCATCTTTTCCTCAAACAAGTGGGTAGTTGAGGCTGGAACCTGGTGTTCCTCTTGAAGAAACAATCATTTTCAGATGCATGTTAAGACACAAAACCTCGGACTGGTCCACATACTTCAGCTCACAGTTCAGCTGGAGACACATAGAGGTCTTTGTGTGTCAGAGAATGTTGCTCTTGTGTGGACGAGTAGGACTGACGGCCACCATGAAGGAGGGAATCACTCCAGTGCTGGGACTAGTGTCGTGTAAAATGCCCACTTATCTTCTGAATGCAAAACAGTTTCCCAGATGTTGTTGCGCAACATGAACACATTCGGACATGTTGATCGCTCTTTGTTGGCGTCTTGTCAGAGCGGCGCCGCCTGCACTTGTGGATCTTAACCCTCTGATACACTTGGAGCAGGAAGTTAGTGCCGAAATATGACGGAGAAGAATGGACTTTCTGCTGCTTGGAGAGCGCTGCTGGTGGGGGTCTGTGCTCTACTGCTTCTGTCTCCCGCAGGTGTGCTGTACCTGCTGATGCAGACGCAGCAGCTCCAGCGGGACCTGGAGAGACTGGACGCTGAGATGCAACGCTTGTCTCAGAGGTGCAACCTGCAGGAGACACTCTTGCCACCAACACAGGCCTCGCAGCAACTTCAGCGACAGAGAAGACACCAACAGGACCAGCAGCAGGACCAGCAGCAGGACCAGCAGCAGGACCAGCAGCAGGACCAGCAGCAGGTGGTTCAAGGACATGAGGAGGACATGCTGACACTGATGGCCTCGTCTTTATTGCAAGTGAGTGTTGAGGGTAGAAAGTCTCTGCTTTAATCATCCAAGAGTGTCAGGAATCTTGGGCTGATCTATGGATTGCAGGTGATTTACTAAGATTGCACTTTAAACACGTTGGCAGCACGAAGTCATTGTTGAGACACAAGTACATGAAGCCAAACGTTCCTGCTCAGCTTCCATGATCTGACAGCGTTTCTGAACTTGAGTCGTTCCAACATGTAAAGTCCAGAGAATTGTTTCATGTAAAAAAAACACAAAACAACTTCATATAATGATGTTTTTCAGTTATTAAACTCAGAGGTCCTGAAGGCCAGATATGCTGTCCATCACTAGTTCCAGTTGCATGCTGGGTAAACACAAGAAAATAGATCCACAATCTTATCAACAGTGAGATGTGTTGAACTGTCAGAGTTCACTGGACTCGTGGACATTAATACATTAAAAAATGTCAAAGTGACTTATTGTCGACTGCGTTCCTGAAGTGGATCCTGAAGCTCGAGGTCAAGTAAACATCAAGTGTTTCAGTCCAGGCTGACCTTGAAATGGTTCTTCCTGCAGGGACTATAACAACAATTTAATATCATGAATCACAAGTATTATATGTAGTAAGATCAAGATAAGATAAGATCATGTATCAATATTATATCATAATGACGTCTATTTTCTTTCCAGGTTCAGTCAATTCTGGATTTGTGTAACATCTCCAGCAGTGTTTGTGGAGGTAGTTACACGTGTTACTCATGAATGAATGATTCAAACAGTTGTTTTCATCTGAGACTATTGTCCAGGATCCGCGGGACCTCCAGGTAACCAGAGCTTCCTGCAGACGTGTAGTCGAACCCGTGTTCTTCACTAACATCATACTTTGAATGACGAGGCATCCCTGGGAGAGTAGGACCCCAGGGACCCCCTGGAGTGCCCGGCGTGGAGGGGAGAAGAGGAAGAAGAGGTGAGAGGTCAATGAGTTAGTTTTGACCTTGAATGTAGCTTCATGTTGGCTTCTTTATTCAGGGCGTCCGGGCGAAAGGGGAGAACCTGGACCTAAAGGTGACCCGGGACAACTGCGAGTGCAGGGCGAGGCATCTGACATCCTTATTGAAGGTCACATGTTTCAACACTTTCCGTTTGCAGGAGAATCTAGTTCTAGTTAGTTAGTTACACTAACTTTGCCTCAGTTCTCTTTCAAGTTTTCCTTTATTTAAAGATTGAGCTCAAATTGTGATGTTGTCTGAATCAAACAAAGGTCCTCCAGGTCCACGGGGTCTGCCTGGACCACGAGGACCACCTGGTCCATCTTGTCCTGACGTCCTTCACAAAAACATCCTAGAACACAACATTCAAGCAAATACCTGGACAGGTGAGGATGGGTCTATTCATGGTTAATATCAAGTGTCATCTCACCACTTATTTGTTACTATCTTACCCAGACCTTCAGTCAAATTGATTGATTGATTGATTGATCAACAGCTTCATACTTCTAATCAAACCAATGATGTTTTCTACACTTCGTAAACATAAACAAACGATAACCTTGAAACAAACTATTGTCACCGTCCAGATGTTTTGGAACCGGAGCAGACACAACAACACAACATGTTCTCCACAGACGTCGAGACACAGAACGACACAGACTCAGGAAACACGACGTCCTGGACGGACAGATTAGGTACGAAAACACAAACATGAGGTTGGATTTCTGAGCTTGAATCTGTGGTTCATCCTCCAGAAGCTCTGGTCCTGCAGGCCGTGACTTCTCTCTCTGAGATGCTCTTCGACAGCAGCATAGAAACAGGTAACAATGACGTCTGTGACTTTTGAAATAGTGTTTCATTACTTCACGTCCACAGTCGTAGATCCTGGAGACAATGTGTCTCAAGCCAGTGTAAACCCTCAGGATGGATTTATGGAAAGAGGTGAGAGAACGATCTATATGTTCACAGGAATAAACTGTATATAAATAAACTGTAAACTTATATTTTCGTTCATGTCAAACTCCAGATCCCAGCAGCTCCACTGATACCACATATGAAAGTGGATCCATGAGCAGAAGTGTGACAGAACCAGCAGATGCTGGATCCACGAGCCCAAGTGTGACAGAACCAGCAGATGCTGGATCCAGGAGCCCAAGTGTGACAGAACCAGCAGATGCTGGATCCAGGAGCAGAAGTGTGACAGAACCAGCAGATGCTGGATCCACGAGCCCAAGTGTGACAGAACCAGCAGATGCTGGATCCAGGAGCAGAAGTGTGACAGAACCAGCAGATGCTGGATCCAGGAGCAGAAGTGTGACAGAACCAGCAGATGCTGGATCCATGAGCAGAAGTGTGACAGAACCAGCAGATGCTGGATCCATGAGCAGAAGTGTGACAGAACCAGCAGATGCTGGATCCATGAGCAGAAGTGTGACAGAACCAGCAGATGCTGGATCCATGAGCAGAAGTGTGACAGAACCAGCAGATGCTGGATCCATGAGCCCAAGTGTGACAGAACCAGCAGATGCTGGATCCATGAGCAGAAGTGTGACAGAACCAGCAGATGCTGGATCCACGAGCAGAAGTGTGACAGAACCAGCAGATGCTGGATCCATGAGCAGAAGTGTGACAGAACCAGCAGATGCTGGATCCAGGAGCAGAAGTGTGACAGAACCAGCAGATGCTGGATCCACGAGCAGAAGTGTGACAGAACCAGCAGATGCTGGATCCATGAGCAGAAGTGTGACAGAACCAGCAGATGCTGGATCCACGAGCAGAAGTGTGACAGAACCAGCAGATGCTGGATCCAGGAGCAGAAGTGTGACAGAACCAGCAGATGCTGGATCCATGAGCAGAAGTGTGACAGAACCAGCAGATGCTGGATCCATGAGCAGAAGTGTGACAGAACCAGCAGATGCTGGATCCATGAGCAGAAGTGTGACAGAACCAGCAGATGCTGGATCCAGGAGCAGAAGTGTGACAGAACCAGCAGATGCTGGATCCATGAGCAGAAGTGTGACAGAACCAGCAGATGCTGGATCCATGAGCAGAAGTGTGACAGAACCAGCAGATGCTGGATCCATGAGCAGAAGTGTGACAGAACCAGCAGATGCTGGATCCACGAGCAGAAGTGTGACAGAACCAGCAGATGCTGGATCCATGAGCAGAAGTGTGACAGAACCAGCAGATGCTGGATCCATGAGCAGAAGTGTGACAGAACCAGCAGATGCTGGATCCATGAGCAGAAGTGTGACAGAACCAGCAGCTACAAATGGTGAAGCACACGTTGTTTGAATGAAATATGAAGTTCTGTTTATTTCAAACATGATTTAAATGTTCTAAACATGACTGTTAACTTCCCAGATGTCGAGGCTCTCGATGACTCGAGTCACAACATGATTCCAGAGAGTTTCAGATTCGTGACAACGACAGGTATGACGTCGACAGGTGAGAGAAGCTTTGATGCTTTAATGTCATGTGATCCATCAAGTGGGCTTTAACAAGACATTTATCTTTTGTTTGACACATGTTTGTTGGTTCTTTCTGGTGATTCAAACCTTCTGTATCTGTTGATTCTTTCTTTGACTTGAAGATTCAATTTCATCAAATCAAATCATAACGATACTGAACAAACCAACAGAGGTCAAACAAAGGTTAGGAGAAAAACAGGTTCCAGCCAATCAAGGCCACGATGGCGAGAAACAACTTGTTTTCACAGAACCTGGAGCAGAAGTCTGGGAGAGAAGAGAGAGGTGGAGTTAAAGAGAGGTGGAGTAAGAGAGAGGTGGAGTTAGAGAGAGGTGGAGTTAGAGAGAGGTGGAGTTAGAGAGACGTGGAGGACAGAGAGAGGCCGAGTTAGAGAGAGGTGGAGAACAAAGAGAGGTGGAGTTAGAGAGAGGTGGAGAACAGAGAGAGGTGGAGTTAGAGAGAGGTGGAGGACAGAGAGAGGTGGAGGACAGAGAGAGGTGGAGAACAGAGAGAGGTGGAGTTAGAGAGAGATGGAGTTAGAGAGAGGTGGAGTTAAAGAGAGGTGGAGTTAGAGAGAGGTGGAGTTAGAGAGACGTGGAGGACAGAGAGAGGCCGAGTTAGAGAGAGGTGGAGAACAAAGAGAGGTGGAGTTAGAGAGAGGTGGAGAACAGAGAGAGGTGGAGTTAGAGAGAGGTGGAGGACAGAGAGAGGTGGAGAACAGAGAGAGGTGGAGGACAGAGAGAGGTGGAGTTAGAGAGAGGTGGAGTTAGAGAGAGGTGGAGGACAGAGAGAGGTGGAGAACAGAGAGAGGTGGAGGACAGAGAGAGGTGGAGTTAGAGAGAGGTGGAGTTAGAGAGAGGTGGAGTTAGAGAGAGGTGGAGGACAGAGAGAGGTGGAGAACAGAGAGAGGTGGAGGACAGAGAGAGGTGGAGTTAGAGAGAGGTGGAGTTAGAGAGAGGTGGAGTTAGAGAGACGTGGAGGACAGAGAGAGGCCGAGTTAGAGAGAGGTGGAGAACAAAGAGAGGTGGAGTTAGAGAGAGGTGGAGAACAGAGAGAGGTGGAGTTAGAGAGAGGTGGAGGACAGAGAGAGGTGGAGGACAGAGAGAGGTGGAGAACAGAGAGAGGTGGAGGACAGAGAGAGGTGGAGAACAGAGAGAGGTGGAGTTAGAGAGAGGTGGAGTTAGAGAGAGGTGGAGGACAGAGAGAGGTGGAGGACAGAGAGAGGTGGAGTTAAAGAGAGGTGGAGGACAGAGAGAGGTAGAGGACAGAGAGAGGTGGAGGACAGAGAGAGGTGGAGTTAAAGAGAGGTGGAGGACAGAGAGAGGTGGAGGACAGAGAGAGGTGGACTTAAAGAGAGGTGGAGGACAGAGAGAGGTGGAGGACAGAGAGAGGTGGAGGACAGAGAGAGGTGGAGTTAAAGAGAGGTGGAGGACAGAGAGAGGTGGAGGACAGAGAGAGGTGGAGAACAGAGAGAGGTGGAGAACAGAGAGAGGTGGAGTTAGAGAGAGGTGGAGTTAGAGAGAGGTGGAGGACAGAGAGAGTTGGAGGACAGAGAGAGGTGGAGGACAGAGAGAGGTGGAGTTAAAGAGAGGTGGAGGACAGAGAGAGGTGGAGAACAGAGAGAGGTGGAGAACAGAGAGAGGTGGAGTTAAAGAGAGGTGGAGTTAAAGAGAGGTGGAGGACAGAGAGAGGTGGAGTTAGAGAGAGGTGGAGTTAGAGAGAGGTGGAGGACAGAGAGAGGTGGAGAACAGAGAGAGGTGGAGAACAGAGAGAGGTGGAGTTAGAGAGAGGTGGAGAACAGAGAGAGGTGTAGGACAGAGAGAGATGGAGTTAGAGAGAGGTGGAGTTAGAGAGAGGTGGAGAACAGAGAGAGGTGGAGGACAGAGAGAGGTGCAGAACAGAGAGAGGTGGAGGACAGAGAGAGGTGGAGTTAGAAAGAGGTGGAGTTAGAGAGAGATGGAGTTAGAGAGAGGTGGAGTTAAAGAGAGGTGGAGTTAGAGAGAGGTGGAGAACAGAGAGAGGTGGAGTTAGAGAGAGGTGGAGTTAGAGAGAGGTGGAGAACAGAGAGAGGTGGAGGACAGAGAGAGGTGCAGAACAGAGAGAGGTGGAGGACAGAGAGAGGTGGAGTTAGAAAGAGGTGGAGTTAGAGAGAGATGGAGTTAGAGAGAGGTGGAGTTAGAGAGAGGTGCAGAACAGAGAGAGGTGGAGGACAGAGAGAGGTGGAGTTAGAGAGAGGTGGAGGACAGAGAGAGGTGGAGGACAGAGAGAGGTGGAGGACAGAGAGAGGTGGAGTTAAAGAGAGGTGGAGTTAAAGAGAGGTGGAGGACAGAGAGAGGTGGAGTTAGAGAGAGGTGGAGGACAGAGAGAGGTGGAGGACAGAGAGAGGTGGAGTTAGAGAGAGGTGGAGGACAGAGAGAGGTGGAGTTAGAGAGAGGTGGAGGACAGAGAGAGGTGGAGTTAGAGAGAGGTGGAGTTAGAGAGAGGTGGAGGACAGAGAGAGGTGGAGGACAGAGAGAGGTGGAGTTAGAGAGAGGTGGAGTTAGAGAGAGGTGGAGGACAGAGAGAGGTGGAGAACAGAGAGAGGTGGAGAACAGAGAGAGGTGGAGTTAGAGAGAGGTGGAGTTAGAGAGGGGTGGAGGACAGAGAGAGGTGGAGGACAGAGAGAGGTGGAGTTAGAGAGAGGTGGAGTTAAAGAGAGGTGGAGTTAGAGAGAGGTGGAGTTAGAGAGAGGTGGAGTTAGAGAGAGGTGGAGTTAGAGAGAGGTGGGGTTAGAGAGAGGTGGAGTTAAAGAGAGGTGGAGTTAAAGAGAGGTGGAGTTAGAGAGAGGTGGAGTTAAAGAGAGGTGGAGGACAGAGAGAGGTGGAGTTAAAGAGAGGTGGAGTTAGAGAGAGGTGGAGTTAGAGAGAGGTGGAGGACAGAGAGAGGTGGAGGACAGAGAGAGGTGGAGTTAAAGAGAGGTGGAGTTAGAGAGAGGTGGAGTTAGAGAGAGGTGGAGGACAGAGAGAGGTGGAGTTAGAGAGAGGTGGAGGACAGAGAGAGGTGGAGTTAGAGAGAGGTGGAGGACAGAGAGAGGTGGAGGACAGAGAGAGGTGGAGGACAGAGAGAGGTGCAGAACAGAGAGAGGTGGAGGACAGAGAGAGGTGGAGTTAGAGAGAGGTGGAGTTAGAGAGAGGTGGAGGACAGAGAGAGGTGGAGAACAGAGAGAGGTGGAGGACAGAGAGAGGTGGAGGACAGAGAGAGGTGGAGTTAGAGAGAGGTGGAGGACAGAGAGAGGTGGAGGACAGAGAGAGGTGGAGGACAGAGAGAGGTGGAGAACAGAGAGAGGTGGAGTTAAAGAGAGGTGGAGTTAAAGAGAGGTGGAGGACAGAGAGAGGTGGAGGACAGAGAGAGGTGGAGGACAGAGAGAGGTGGAGAACAGAGAGAGGTGGAGTTAAAGAGAGGTGGAGTTAAAGAGAGGTGGAGTTAAAGAGAGGTGGAGGACAGAGAGAGGTGGAGTTAGAGAGAGGTGGAGTTAGAGAGAGGTGGAGGACAGAGAGAGGTGGAGAACCGAGAGAGGTGGAGAACAGAGAGAGGTGGAGTTAGAGAGAGGTGGAGTTAGAGAGAGGTGGAGGACAGAGAGAGGTGGAGGACAGAGAGAGGTGGAGAACAGAGAGAGGTGGAGAACAGAGAGAGGTGGAGTTAGAGAGAGGTGGAGTTAGAGAGAGGTGGAGGACAGAGAGAGGTGGAGTTAGAGAGAGGTGGAGTTAGAGAGAGGTGGAGTTAGAGAGAGGTGGAGGACAGAGAGAGGTGGAGTTAGAGAGAGGTGGAGTTAAAGAGAGGTGGAGAACAGAGAGAGGTGGAGTTAAAGAGAGGTGGAGTTAAAGAGAGGTGGAGTTAAAGAGAGGTGGAGGACAGAGAGAGGTGGAGTTAGAGAGAGGTGGAGTTAGAGAGAGGTGGAGGACAGAGAGAGGTGGAGTTAGAGAGAGGTGGAGTTAGAGAGAGGTGGAGGACAGAGAGAGGTGGAGAACCGAGAGAGGTGGAGAACAGAGAGAGGTGGAGTTAGAGAGAGGTGGAGTTAGAGAGAGGTGGAGGACAGAGAGAGGTGGAGGACAGAGAGAGGTGGAGAACAGAGAGAGGTGGAGAACAGAGAGAGGTGGAGTTAGAGAGAGGTGGAGTTAGAGAGAGGTGGAGGACAGAGAGAGGTGGAGTTAGAGAGAGGTGGAGGACAGAGAGAGGTGGAGTTAGAGAGAGGTGGAGTTAAAGAGAGGTGGAGGACAGAGAGAGGTGGAGTTAGAGAGAGGTGGAGTTAAAGAGAGGTGGAGGACAGAGAGAGGTGGAGTTAGAGAGAGGTGGAGGACAGAGAGAGGTGGAGGACAGAGAGAGGTGGAGGACAGAGAGAGGTGGAGGACAGAGAGAGATGTACAAACAAATATGTGTTTCTTTACAAACAAATATGTGTTTCTTTACAAACAAATATGTGTTTCTTTACAAACAAATATGTGTTTCTTTACAAACAAATATGTGTTTCTTTACAAACAAATATGTGTTTCTTTACAAACAAATATGTGTTTCTTTACAAACAAATATGTGTTTCTTTACAAACAAATATTTGACACTAAATGTGTTAAAGGTTCTGCACCAGATGTCGAGGCTCTCGATGACTCGAGTCACAACATGATTCCACAGAGTTTCAGATTCATGACAACAACAGGTATGACGTCGACAGGTGAGAAGCTTTGATGCTTTAATGTAGTTTCATGAGAATCACAGAGTAAAACACACTACGATGGTTAGAATTATATGTTGAAGAGAATCATAGGAATATTCCTGGACTCGAAGGACTGACTTTGTTTCTTCCACAGAATCGTCGCTGGTTTCTTCTGCTGCAGACGAAGACTCTCTGGACGTCGAGTCTGGTTCGTGTCTCACGTCTAACTTCTGTTTAAACGTCTTCCTTCAGAGACGAACCTCAGGGATCATTCGTTGAAAATGATTGACTTGATCTAAAGAACGTGTCTGACCAAGAATAACAATAATGTATCGAAACATTTCAATAGTATTTGTTTGTGTTTGGATATGTTTTTGTGTTTGTTTTCATCAGTGCTTGATGTTTACAGAGTTAAGTAACAACTGATGATTGTTTTTCTTCAGAAACTGAAGATGTTTCTTCAAACCAAACTGACAACATTATTGACAAACCTATGAAAAGAAGTACGTTTGTGACACATTGAGTGAAAGATCACTTTAACTTATTAATCAATGTTTGTATTTGTTTTCAGACCCTTTACTTCTGGTCGATGACAAACACAGGACGACTGACGAGAAAAACACAAGTGATTTTATTCATATAGATTGATATAGATTTAAATATATTGATATATATTGATATATATTGATATAGATTGATATATATTGATATAGATTGATATATATTGATATATATTGATATAGATTGATATAGATTGATATAGATTGATATATATTGATATATATTGATATAGATTGATATAGATTGATATAGATTTATATATATTGATATATATTGATATAGATTTAAATAGATTGATATAGATTGATATATATTGATATAGATTGATATAGATTGATATAGATTGATATATATTGATATATATTGATATAGATTGATATAGATTGATATAGATTTATATATATTGATATATATTGATATAGATTTAAATAGATTGATATAGATTGATATATATTGATATAGATTGATATATATTGATATAGATTGATATAGATTTATATAGATTGATATAGATTGATATAGATTTAAATAGATTGATATAGATTTAAATAGATTGATATAGATTTATATATATTGATATAGATTGATATATATTGATATAGATTGATATAGATTGATATAGATTTAAATAGATTTAAATAGATTGATATAGATTTATATAGATTTAAATAGATTGATATAGATTTATATAGATTGATATATATTGATATATATTGATATAGATTGATATAGATTGATATATATTGATATAGATTGATATAGATTTATATATATTGATATAGATTGATATAGATTTAAATAGATTGATATAGATTGATATATATTGATATAGATTGATATAGATTTATATAGATTGATATAGATTGATATAGATTTAAATAGATTGATATAGATTTAAATAGATTGATATAGATTTATATATATTGATATAGATTGATATAGATTGATATAGATTGATATAGATTTAAATAGATTGATATAGATTTAAATAGATTGATATAGATTTATATAGATTTAAATAGATTGATATAGATTTATATAGATTGATATATATTGATATAGATTGATATATATTGATATAGATTTAAATAGATTGATATATATTGATATAGATTTAAATAGATTGATATAGATTGATATATATTGATTGATATATATTGATATAGATTGATATAGATTTATATATATTGATATATATTGATATAGATTGATATAGATTTAAATAGATTGATATAGATTTAAATAGATTGATAAAGATTCAAATATATTCATATATATTTATATAGACTCATATGTCTGTATCTGTCGGAGATGATTTTGTTTCTTAATCCACACATTGATGTGTTTCTCCAAGAATGTCGTCTCCAGACCATAAACTGCTCCACAGACGTGACCTCCATGCACAGCACGTTCGGGGCTCTGATGTCAGACGCTCACCAGCAGGACGGAGGCTCAGAGAGATCATGGCTGGCTGAACACTTCTCTGGTATGACCTCCATGAAGATGTTCATCCAGGAGCTCAGCATGTCTTCTCTTCAGGTCGCGTCCTGACAGAGTTCAGCGACGGCGTGTCGTTTCCTGCTCGCAACACAAGCATCAACGTGAAGATGTTCTACCAGGGCTGTGGTCACGTCGTCTACAAGGACTCGTTCTACTTCCACAGAGCTGGGACCAACAACCTGGTGAAGTCAGTGCTGCAGACCCCCCGTTGCATTTAAACTCTTCCTGACGTTGATCGTTGTGCAGGTTCGACCTGAGCAGCCGAGGGTCCGACACGCTGACCATGAGCCGCAGCAGATACAACAACCTCAACTATCTGTTCCAGAACTCCAAGACCTACTTCAAGTTCGCCGTGGATGGGTTCGGGCTGTGGGTGATCTTCGCGTCGGACACGCGTGACGACACCATGGTGGCGCAGCTGGACCCCGAGGCCTTCAGCGTGGAGAGGATCATCAACATCTCCTACCCGACCAGTAAAGCAGGAAATGCTTTCATCGCGTGCGGCGTCGTGTACGTCACGGACGCGTCCGACCGAAGCGTGACCTACGCCTTCGATCTGATGGAGAACACTTCGCTCGACGTCAGCGTGAACTTCAGGTCAGAGGCTGGTGTTCTGTCGATGCTGTCGTACTATCACCAGCAGGAGGCGCTGTACATGTGGGACAACAGTGTCTTCAAGACGTGCAGAGTGTCACTGGTGCCAGCATAGAAACATGTTTTCAAAACATTGTTTTCATGCTTTCATGTGATTAACTTTCTAAAATATAACTCAATTTTTAAACTTTTTGTTTGATCATATCTTTGTGTCTCACTAAAGTTCAATTGATAGTGTCTTCTATGGAACACTGATGATTCTAGTTTGTTGAGTCTTTTATTTAAAATAAAGGTTCTTCTTCTTCTCTTCCTCTGAGCTGCTCCTCCAGAGAATCAACCTCCATCATGTTCTCTCACACCATCTTCATGTGATCAGACTCAGACAGTTTTGAGTCAAAGTCTCTTAAATGTGCATCATAATAATATCATAATCGTATTGTTTCATAACATGTCAGAACATCTTCCTCGTCCTCGTGTGGATCCTGGTGGATCAATAGTTTAAACACACTCTTGGTTCTGATCCATTGTTGGTTCTATAAAAGCTTCACAAACAATGATTTCATTTCTTCTAAATGTCGCAATTTACTGTAAACCAGTTCGTGCTTTACCTGAGCTGCATTTAGGGACTTGTAGAAATAAAATATTTTCAAGTATTCACAACAACGTAAGTCTTTGATGTGTCTTTTAAATTAAATTGTATTAATCATTGTGTTTCTTTCTTCAGTTGTGTTTCTTTTGTGTGTTTTGTAACTTTGGTATTTCATCAATCGCACTAAAAAACACCGGTTTGTGACTGAAATTATAAATTCCGAGGATTCCCTGAACGTATCACTGGTTGCGTCACGGTTAGTAGACGTGTAGATGCTGTGGATGGGCGGAGCCTGTTCACGTAACAATCCTCCATGTGCCTTTTGCCCCGAGGGTTGTTTGTTAATCTGGCTAACAATGCTAACACCTTAGCCGCAGACTCGACCTACTTCATAGCAGCGAGTGTTACATCACAGCGGGTCCAACACTGGCCTCGACATCTCGGATCCAATTCACACTTCCTTCGGCTGATCATGTCTCTCTAGAGCGAGCGGCGGCGAAGAACAACTGCGCACCTTAGTCTCATCTTTCTGTGAGTACAACCTCTAAGCTAGCGTTAGCTGGGTTAGCAGCAGCTTTTGCTAAGTTAGCATGTTGCTACACTTCCATGTTGACGAACACTGTCCGTAAATAGAGTAACATGTCTCCGCGTTGACACCGTTGGTACCTTTGTTTGGTCAGGAACTCGCGTGTCTGTTGTTGTGTGTCGTGAATATGTGTACTTTGTCGAGTGTTTGTTTTTGCAATGTCACGTTCGTGTCGCAGTGACGCACCTGTCAATCAAGTCACTATCACTTGTTACGGCGAGGTGTTTGTCTTTGAGTCGCTTCTGTGCTCGTGAGTGTTCGTGTGTGCTCGTGTGTGCTCGTGAGTGCTCGTGAGTGTTCGTGTGTGCTCGTGAGTGCTCGTGCAGGTTCGTGGGCCTGTGTTGACAGCGAGGCCTGCGCCTTATTTCTGTGTCGCTGATCGTGTTGTTTGCAGGACCATGTCGTGCTCCTGCTCCTCAGCTGCCAGGTTGATCCTCTCGTCTGCCCACAGAGGTGAGACCACATGACACATGAAGGTCCAGTTCAGTTGGTTCTGTCAGAGGCTCTGTTGTGACGAACAAACTCTCGTCAAACTCGCCTCTAAACCCTCGACAGTTGGATCAAGACATTGTTCAGCAGTTATCTGTCAATATCTAATATTATTAATTAAAAGGATTAATGAATGTTTCTCGTGAGACAAACATTCCTCAAACTCCATGTTAGCTTCAGCTAAAGCTAACACACGGTTAGCAAAGATCATGAAAACACTTTCTACTCATAAACTCTTTTAGTGTTTGAATCTTAATAAAATGTTCTTTGTTGGTCATTTGTCAGTTAACTTGTCAGATGACTATGATAGTTATTTATCTTAACTTGTGTGTAAACATTTATTTATTTACTTCATGTTTGTTTTTACAGTCATTTTATATCCATATTTGACTTGTTTATATTTACATGAATGAACCATAATAACCTCCTGAGGGATCAATAAAGTTCTACCTAACCTAATAAAGGTTTTACATTTAAGTGTGTGTTGCTTTATTTTATGAAGCTAGTTTTGTCAGATATATAAAGAAAACAACAACAATATAAACACGACATGTTTTTGTTCCATGAGCTCAAAAGATCCAGACTCTGGTCTCGAGGGTCACAAGAAGGTTCTTGACAAGGTTTAAGTTAAGAACCAGCTGAGAAAAGCAGGAGTAATGAGCTGATGTTGAAACGAGACACTCGTGTTCAGATGGACTCGCTGTCGTGACCTCAGGCAGGAGCTTGAACTCTGAAATATTCAACATGTTCTCGTTAAGATGTTGAAGAACTAAACATGTTTTTCAGGATTCTCCTGCTCCAGGGGTCAGCTCTTCTCTCTGAGTCGTCAGGGTTCTCGCGAGCTGCCCTTCCCTCCCGGGGTCCGCGTGAGGTCCTTCTCCGAGACCACGGTCTGCTTCGCCTCCAAAGATGGAAGCACCAAGGACGGCGGGAACGACGGCGGGAAAGTAAGACTAGTTTCGTCGCCTCGACGTTCTCTGGATCAGACGTGACGTTGACGTGACGTTGACGTGACGTTGACGTGACGTTGACGTGACGTTGACGTGACGTTGACGTGACGTTGACGTGACGTTGACGTGACGTTGACGTGACGTTGACGTGACGTTGACGTGACGTTGACGTGACGTTGACGTGACTTTGACGTGACGTTGACGTGACTTTGACGTGACGTGACGTTGACGTGACGTTGACGTGACTTTGACGTGACGTTGACGTGACTTTGACGTGACGTTGACGTGACGTTGACGTTGACGTGACGTTGACGTGACGTTGACGTGACGTTGACGTGACGTTGACGTTGACGTTGACGTGACGTTGACGTGACTTTGACGTGACTTTGACGTTGACGTTGACGTGACGTTGACGTGACGTTGACGTGACGTTGACGTGACGTTGACGTTGACGTTGACGTGACGTTGACGTGACGTTGACGTGACGTTGACGTTGACGTTGACGTGACGTTGACGTGACTTTGACGTGACTTTGACGTTGACGTGACGTTGACGTGACGTTGACGTGACGTTGACGTGACGTTGACGTGACGTTGACGTTGACGTGACGTTGACGTGACGTTGACGTGACGTTGACGTGACGTTGACGTTGACGTGACGTTGACGTGACGTTGACGTTGACGTGACGTTGACGTGACGTTGACGTGACGTTGACGTTGGCGTGACGTTGACGTGACGTTGACGTGACGTTGACGTGACGTTGACGTGACGTTGACGTGACTTTGACGTGACGTTGATGTGATGTGTCCACAGAAGAGCGCCGGCGAGGGGAAGAGGTCCTCAGGCTCCTCGGGCTCCTCTGGCTCAGGCAAGGGTGGGAGTCAGCTGCGATGTCCTAAGTGTGGCGACCCCTGCACACACGTGGAGACCTTCGTGAGTAAGTAGACGAGCGAGTGCAGCAGGTTTGTCGTCACAATAGAGAGCAAAGGTTGAGCAGTCGCTCCAGATAAGATTCTCTCAACTTCACGTCCTCAGTCAGACGTCAGTGGAAACTGAACAACCTTCTGTCTTCACTCGTGTGTGTCTGTCGCCTCGATACACAACAATAGTGTGTGTGTCGTCTTCTGCTCACAGTCGACACCAAAACACTTTCTGTGACGATCGTTCACACTCTTGGTTCTAAAGAAATAATCCGTTGTTTTCCTCGTTTCCAGCTTCCACTCGGTTCGTCAAGTGCGAGAAATGCCATCATTTCTTCGTGGTTCTGTCCGACACGGACTCTAAGAAGGGTTTGAACAAAGAGCCAGAAGCTCACACGGACGCACAGAAGCCTCCTCCTCCCCCGAAGAAGGTGAGCGAGAGGAACAAGAAGGTGACGTTTGAAGAGGTTTGACACCAACTCTCTGCTTCCAGATCTACGCCTACCTGGACAAGTATGTCGTGGGCCAGTCTCACGCCAAGAAGGTGCTCGCGGTCGCCGTCTACAATCACTACAAACGCATCTACAACAACATCCCGGCAGGAAGTCGACCGATGATGGAGATGGAGAAACAACCGTCTCTGACGCCTCGTGGTCAGTTGTGTTTCTTCTTGATACACACGAGTGTTGAATGTGTCGTTTGGTGTTGTTTGGCATTTGTTCAATGTTTACTCTAAAGTAGCTGTTAGGACTGTTGTCTGAGGACGATTGTTTGAGCTCTGTCGTCCTCTCCCTGTAGAGTCGGAGATGAGGAAGCGAGAGGACGAATACAGATTCACAAGTAAGTGACGTCACGACCTCACGACCTCAGGCACAGTCCGACCCTCGCGTCTACATTTGCACTCGTTCAGTTGCACAAATGCCAAAACTTCACTTTCTTACACGTCTGTGATCACACACTACCTGTGACATGTTTTATACATGTTTTAATACACTTTCTTATTCTAGACGTGTTTTTATACATGTTTTAATACACGTTCTTATTCTAGACGTGTTTTTATACATGTTTTAATACACGTTCTTATTCTAGACGTGTTTTTATACATGTTTTAATACACGTTCTTATTCTAGACGTGTTTTTATACATGTTTTAATACACGTTCTTATTCTAGACGTGTTTTTATACATGTTTTAATACACGTTCTTATTCTAGACGTGTTTTATACATGTTTTAATACACGTTCTTATTCTAGATGTGTTTTTATACATGTTTTAATACACGTTCTTATTCTAGACGTGTTTTTATACATGTTTTTATACACGTTCTTATTCTAAACGTGTTTTTATACATGTTTTAATACACGTTCTTATTCTAGACGTGTTTTTATACATGTTTTTATACACGTTCTTATTCTAGACGTGTTTTTATACATGTTTTAATACACGTTCTTATTCTAGACGTGTTTTTATACATGTTTTAATACACGTTCTTATTCTAGACGTGTTTTTATACATGTTTTTATACACGTTCTTATTCTAGACGTGTTTTATACATGTTTTTACTCTAAATGTGTTTTTATACACGTTCTTATTCTAGACGTGTTTTTTCACATGTTTTAATACACGTTCTTATTCTAGACGTGTTTTTATACACGTTCTTATTCTAGACGTGTTTTTATACATGTTTTAATACACGTTCTTATTCTAGACGTGTTTTTATACATGTTTTAATACACGTTCTTATTCTAGACTTGTTTTATACATGTTTTTATACATGTTTTTACTCTAAACGTGTTTTTATACAGTTTTTTTTTTACACGTTTTTATTCTAGACATGTTTTTATACATGTTTTTATTCTAGATGTGTATAAAAACATGTCTAGATTAAAAACATGTATAGAAACATGTTTTTAATCTAGACATGTTTTTATTTTATACATGTTTTTATTCTAGATGTCTTTTTAGACATCTAGAATAAAAACATGTATAAAAACATGCCTAGAATAAAATAAAATGTATAAAAACATGTCTAAAATATAAACATGTCTAAAATAAAAACATGTATAAAATCATGTATAAAATATAAACATGTCTAAAAACATGTCTAGAATAAAAACATTTATAAAATATAAACATGTATAAAAACACACCTAGAATAAAAACATGTATACACGTTTTTATTCTAGACATGTTTTTATACATTTTTTTATTCTAAAAGTGTTTTTAAAGACGTTTTAATTTTAGACGTGTTTTTAGACATGTTTATATTCTAGATCTGTTTTTATACATGTTTTTATTCAAGACGTGTTTTGATACAAAAAGGTGTTGATAGTGTTGATGATAATGAACGTTTCTTGAAATACTTCATCAACTGCAAGTCTCTTGAGAAAACTTTGTTATGATAAGAAACTTTATAAATCAATTGTATCGACTTAATGAACGTGACTTGAGCTGAAGAGAAGTTCTTGAATCTAAAGAGAACAGTTGTGACTCCAGAGAGGAAAATACATTGAGTTAGAGATGGATATAGATATTAGATGGATGATGGATAGATGGATAGATGGATAGATATTAGATGGATGGATATAGATATTAGATGGATGATGGATAGATGGATAGATGGATAGATGGATAGATATTAGATGGATGGATATAGAT
The DNA here is from genome assembly GCF_982586985.1 of Callionymus lyra. Lineage (NCBI taxonomy): Eukaryota > Metazoa > Chordata > Actinopteri > Syngnathiformes > Callionymidae > Callionymus > Callionymus lyra. Next base: position 29,334,072 of record NC_141825.1, on the reverse strand, counting down.
ATTAGATGGATGATGGATAGATGGATAGATGGATAGATATTAGATGGATGGATATAGATATTAGATGGATGATGGATAGATAGATATTAGATGGATGGATATTAGATGGATGGATAGATAGATGGATAGATAGATATTAGATGGATGGATAGATAGATGGATAGATATTAGATGGATGATGGATAGATGGATAGATGGATAGATAGATAGATATTAGATGGATGGATGGATAGATATAGATATTAGATGGATGATGGATGGATGGATAGATAGATAGATAGATATTAGATGGATGGATAGATAGATGGATAGATATAGATATTAGATGGATGATGGATGGATAGATAGATGGATGGATGGATAGATGGATAGATGGATAGATATTAGATGGATGGATAGATAGATAGATAGATAGATATTAGATGGATGATGGATAGATAGATAGATAGATATTAGATGGATGATAGATAGATAGATGGATGGATGGATATAGATATTAGATGGATGATAGATAGATAGATAGATAGATAGATAGATATTAGATGGATGATAGATAGATAGATAGATAGATATTAGATGGATGATAGATAGATGGATGGATATAGATATTAGATGGATGATGGATAGATAGATAGATAGATAGATAGATAGATATTAGATGGATGGATAAACTTGTATGACGTCAAGTGGAGGAACAAGGAAACAAACTTGTGTAAAAGGTCTTGATTTTCTTTAGAAACAATGATGTTTTACCAGAAACTAGTGACTAATCTTAACTGAACAACATTAAATGTTTATCAGTCGCAGCATCAAAACACATCCATGATCTTGAGGCTCTAAACACATCCACAGATGAACCCTGTGACCTACATTCACATTGTGTTCTATTACCAGTCGCCTCAGTAACACTAGCTCATGCTAAGCTAACATTAGCACCTCTTGTTTCAGAGCTGCTGCAGATCGCATCATGCTAGGCTAACATTAGCGCCTCTTGTTTCAGTGCTGCTGCAGATCACATCATGCTAGGCTAACGTTAGCACCTCTTGTTTCAGAGCTGCTGCAGATCACATCATGCTAGGCTAACGTTAGCACCTCTTGTTTCAGAGCTGCTGCAGATCGCATCATGCTAGGCTAACGTTAGCACCTCTTGTTTCAGAGCTGCTGCAGATCACATCATGCTAGGCTAACATTAGCGCCTCTTGTTTCAGAGCTGCTGCAGATCACATCATGCTAGGCTAACGTTAGCACCTCTTGTTTCAGAGCTGCTGCAGATCACATCATGCTAGGCTAACGTTAGCACCTCTTGTTTCAGGGCTGCTGCAGATCACATCATGCTAGGCTAACGTTAGCACCTCTTGTTTCAGTGCTGCTGCAGATCACATCATGCTAGCCTAAAGTTAGCACCTCTTGTTTCAGAGCTGCTGCAGATCACATCATGCTAGGCTAACGTTAGCGCCTCTTGTTTCAGAGCTGCTGCAGATCACATCATGCTAGGCTAACATTAGCACCTCTTGTTTCAGAGCTGCTGCAGATCACATCATGCTAGGCCAACATTAGCGCCTCTTGTTTCAGAGCTGCTGCAGATCACATCATGCTAGGCTAACATTAGCGCCTCTTGTTTCAGAGCTGCTGCAGATCACATCATGCTAGGCTAACATTAGCACCTCTTGTTTCAGAGCTGCTGCAGATCGCATCATGCTAAGCTAACATTAGCGCCTCTTGTTTCAGAGCTGCTGCAGATCACATCATGCTAGGCTAACGTTAGCACCTCTTGTTTCAGAGCTGCTGCAGATCACATCATGCTAGGCTAACATTAGCACCTCTTGTTTCAGAGCTGCTGCAGATCACATCATGCTAGGCTAACATTAGCACCTCTTGTTTCAGAGCTGCTGCAGATCACATCATGCTAGGCTAACATTAGCACCTCTTGTTTCAGAGCTGCTGCAGATCACATCATGCTAGGCTAACATTAGCACCTCTTGTTTCAGAGCTGCTGCAGATCACATCATGCTAGGCTAACATTAGCACCTCTTGTTTCAGAGCTGCTGCAGATCACATCATGCTAGGCTAACGTTAGCACCTCTTGTTTCAGAGCTGCTGCAGATCACATCATGCTAGGCTAACATTAGCACCTCTTGTTTCAGAGCTGCTGCAGATCACATCATGCTAGGCTAACATTAGCACCTCTTGTTTCAGAGCTGCTGCAGATCACATCATGCTAGGCTAACATTAGCACCTCTTGTTTCAGAGCTGCTGCAGATCACATCATGCTAGGCTAACGTTAGCACCTCTTGTTTCAGAGCTGCTGCAGATCGCAGGCATCAGCCCCAATGGAAACGCTCTGGGAGCCTCCATGCAGCAGCAGAGCAGCCAAGCGCCGCCGCAGGAGAGGCGAGGCGGAGAAGTCCTGGACTCCACCCACGTGGACATCAAGCTGGAGAAGAGCAACATTATACTGCTCGGACCCACCGGCTCTGGTATGAACCGGAACTTTAGGAACATCTCATCACATTCCCAAGAACAAGATATTGATCCAAACCATCGCTTTCTATTGACGAGAATCAAGAGTCTATTGTTGGGATTCAAGGTCATTAAAGTGTCTTTAAACGAAGATCCAGGATTTACACTCAAGTCCTTCATTCGAACTCATGACGAGACGTTATTCTGGATAAATCTCTCTGTATTTACATCGCAATAAGTTAGTCTTTTATATTAAATATATTTTTACATCCTCAGCACTAGTTACGCTCAAAACAACCAAATCAACTTTGTAATGCAGTCATTAGCTGGTCTGAGCGTCAACACGTCTGTTGCAGGAAAGACTCTGTTGGCTCAGACTTTAGCTCGATGTCTGGACGTTCCCTTCGCCATCTGCGACTGTACGACTCTGACTCAGGCCGGATACGTGGGCGAAGACATCGAGTCCGTCATCGCCAAACTGCTGCAGGACGCAAACTACTCCGTGGAGAAAGCTCAGCAAGGTGTGTGTGTCTGTGGGGAGTTTGACTCACTTAAATAGTGTTGAATTGTTTTTAAAATGATGGAAACGTTAAATTCTTCCTGATCAACGTCAACAAACGACAAACTGTTGTGTGTTTGATGTTTTGTAAACAGACTCACAACTGTGTGTCTAACGATGTGTTCAGGGATCGTGTTCCTGGACGAAGTGGACAAGATCGGCAGCGTCCCTGGGATCCATCAGCTGAGGGACGTGGGAGGAGAAGGTGTCCAGCAGGTCGGTCTCCGTGGAGACGTTCGTCTCTCCAGGTGACGTCACCTGTCGTGTGTCTGAACCGCCATCTTGTTTTCACCTGCAGGGTCTGTTGAAGCTACTGGAGGGAACCATCGTCAACGTGCCGGAGAAGAACTCCAGGAAGCTGCGAGGAGAGACGGTCCAGGTGGACACGACCAACATCTTGTTCGTCGCCTCGGGGGCCTTCAACGGCCTGGACCGGATCATCAGCAGAAGGAAGAACGAGAAGGTGATTGTCCTCTCTCTCTCTCTCTCTCCCTCTCCCTCCTTTCTCACTCCCTCTCACTTCAACTCCTCCTCCCTGCAGTACCTGGGCTTCGGGACCCCCTCAAACATGGGTAAAGGTCGTCGTGCGGCGGCGGCGGCCGACCTGGCGAACAGCAGCGGCGAGACGGACACGGTGGCGGAGATCGAGGAGAAGGATCGGCTGCTGAAGCTGGTGGAGGCCAGAGACCTGATCGAGTTCGGGATGATCCCGGAGTTCGTGGGTCGACTCCCGGTGGTGGTGGCTCTGCACAGCCTGGACGAGGACACGCTGGTCCGGATCCTGACGGAGCCTCGGAACGCCGTGGTGCCGCAGTACCAGGCGCTCTTCTCCATGGACAAAGTAACGGATGCTGAGCCTCGAGGTCACAGAGTCGTGAAGTCACTCTCGCTCTGCTTCTCTAGTGTGAACTCAGCGTGACCAACGGGGCCTTGAGGGCCATCGCCAGGTTGGCCCTGGAGAGGAAGACCGGAGCCCGAGGCCTCAGATCCATCATGGTACGAAGTCTGCGCTCGTAACGTCGTCGAAGATTGAATATGTTAGTGTGGCTCCCCCTGTGGGAGAGCAGTGGAACTGAGCAGAAGTGATAAATCCAGCATTTCTTAAATCCGCACTTAAGTCCCGCGAGACCGAACGTTATAAGTTTATTATAATTAATATTTTTCTACCGTCGACAGAAGTAGAAATGAATGGTTTTCCTTCTATAAACCCTCGGACTTCACTAAAGTACTCACTCCTGCGCAGCTACATGTTTAGCTGAAGGAATATCGCAATAATAGTCATGGATGAGGAAGGAGGGGCATAAAGGTCACATGGATGTCAGGGTTTATTTGAATCTCAAGTGCAACAAGACATGCTCAGATCATCTCAGATCATCTCAGATCATCTCAGATCATCTCAGATCATCTCAGATCATCTCAGATCATCTCAGATCATCACAGACCATCTCAGATCATCTCAGATCATCACAGATCCTCTCAGATCATCTCATCTCAGATCATCTCAGATCATCTCAGATCATCACAGATCATCTCAGATCATCACAGATCATCACAGATCATCACAGATCATCTCAGATCATCTCAGATCATCTCAGATCATCTCAGATCATCTCAGGTAGAGAACATGAGGACGGAGCCTCCAGCACTGATGGACCTCTGAAGACACTGAAGATCCTTCTGAACCGTTTTATTCTGTCGTCAACATTCCTGTGTTTACAATAATAATGGTTTCATTTAAAGTCACTTTACAATAATAATGAAATATTTGTTTTTAGTCCAAAATATTTCATCTTTATTTCTTCGATCTTCCTGAAAACATAATATAAAATGGAAATAAATGCAAGTGCCGTCTCTCCCCTCCTGGCTCACTGGGACGATGATGAAGGTTCAGTGACTGAAGCACGTTTGTTGCAGGAGACGCTGCTGCTGGAGCCCATGTTCGAGGTTCCTCACTCCGACATCGTGGCCGTGGAGCTGAGCAAGGAGGTGGTTCAAGGGAAGTCTCAGCCTCGATACGTCAGGTGAGCGTCCAGGTGGAGCCGTAGAAGGTCAGGAGGTCAGGAGGTCAGGAGGTCTGAGCGTCTGTTGTGCTGCAGAACCGCCGCCAAGGAGCCCTCGGACGAGGAGTACGACTCCGGGCTGGAGGAGGAGAACTGGCCTCGCCAGGCCGACGCCGCCAACAACTGAAGAACCTCAAGATGTCTCGCTTCGATGAGAGCATCATGACCTCCAGCGTTCTCAAGGTCGGACCTTCTTAAGAACATTTCAATCTCTGGGGATTGTTAACATTTTTATCGATATAAAGATAATTTTACAGATTTGTAGTTAGTTTGTTTGTCGTGGCCGAGGGATCATCAACGTGTGAACATGCCTTAAATCAGGAGGTGACGATGTTCAAGGTCGTGTCCGTGTCGCCAGTTTAGGTTCAGGGTCGTGTTCGTGTCTCCAGCAGCGTCTAGTTGGTCCACGAGTGAACCTTCGTGGACGGATTTAAGTTCTTGTTTTCAAATCTTTATTCATCACAAGTATTTTAGCTCCAGAGCTCAACACCGGCCTCTAGTGGCGAGTCTTGGCAACAGAAACACGCGACTGTACTTTCGTGAAACTTCCTTCTGTTACACAAACTGTAATAAAACACCTTCTTGGATCTTAAATCTCATTGTGACGTTGAAAATATACAATAAAAATGTATATCTGTACAGAATACTTGGTTCTTCTTGTTTCCTTCACTTTTATCTTTTACATTTTCATTCTTTATTAAAAGGTTTAATTATTATCTTTATATAACGTTTTCATGTTCAATTAAACTAAGAATAAAAACGTATTAAATTCAGGACATAATTAAAATAAGAAAATCAAACTATAAAAAAATTAAATTCAAACTTTAATAAAGAATAAAAAATGAATTCAATTATTAAAAGATGTTCAACTTTTAAATGTTATATTTAATAATGAATACAATGTTACTAACATGACATTGAACACCAGTGTTTAACACTGATCGCAACTGTCGACATCTAGTGGTGATCATGTGTAACTGCACCAGTAGATCTTCGTTATAAAAACTTTAAAATGACAAACGAAGAGTAAATATTTTTAAATATAAAAATCTATTTTGTATTGTTTTCCATTTTATTAAAAAATATAGACGAACTCAATATAATTCTCAGTTTTAAGTCTGAGACCATGGTTCTCAAACTTAGTGGACGAAGTAAAATATATTTTTGAGAAAAGTTTTGTGTGTTTATTTTGACAAAAACATATTAAATTTCTACCAAAAAATACATTTAAAACTATTGATATGAAATGACTTCATATGACATCAATACCTTTGCAGGAGCCAAGGTCTCAAGCAGGCAGATGACTTGACCTTAACTAACCCACTCAACAGTGAAAGTGTATAAGATAAGAGTCATTAAGATAAGGTAAGAGTCATTAAGATAAGAGTCATTAAGATAAGGTAAGAGTCATTAAGATAAGAGTCATTAAGATAAGGTAAGAGTCATTAAGATAAGAGTCATTAAGATAAGGTAAGAGTCATTAAGATAAGAGTCATTAAGATAAGGTAAGAGTCATTAAGATAAGGTAAGAGTCATTAAGATAAGATAAGAGTCATTAAGATAAGATAAGAGTCATTAAGATAAGAGTCATTAAGATAAGATAAGAGTCATTAAGATAAGGTAAGAGTCATTAAGATAAGAGTCATTAAGATAAGATAAGAGTCATTAAGATAAGATAAGAGTCATTAAGATAAGAGTCATTAAGATAAGATAAGAGTCATTAAGATAAGGTAAGAGTCATTAAGATAAGAGTCATTAAGATAAGATAAGAGTCATTAAGATAAGATGTTGTTTGAGTCGCATTCAAACGTGTTTCTGGCAGAAAACGCACCAGAACCAGACGACACAAGTGTTGCTGCAGAATAATCTGCTTTTCCTCGACGCTCAGCGGTTCTGAGTCTGAGCTCAGATGATGTCAGAGGATCAGAGAGGTTTATGAGGCGAGGAAGACGATGAAGACGACGAGGACGACGAGGACGATGAAGACGACGAGGACGATGAAGACGACGAGGACGATGAAGACGACGAGGACGATGAAGACGAAGGTCACTCTTCACTGACGACCCGACGACCTCTTCCTGTCATGAACTCTCTGGAGGACGTTCCGTTCCAGGCTCAGCGTTCGCCGACGCAGCAGAAGGTTCTGCTGGAGGTCCACGTGCCCGACTGTGTGAAGACGCTTCAGGAGACGCAGGTGAGTCCAGGACAGGTGAGTCGATCTGACCTCTGACCCTGAAGCTCTCCTGTGTCTCAGTACTCCTTCGACCTGGAGAAACTGGTTCTGACCGGCCAGCCGCGGGTTGGCGCCGCTCCCTCCTGCCCCCCCTACTGGCTGATGTTCAGCAGTGCACCCGGGGTCAGCAGGTTAAAGGTCGAGTCTCGGCCGCGCAGCCACAGCCTGAACTCCTCGGACGCTCGAAGGATCTTCAGCCGCGGCGTCAACTTCCTCCTCAACGAGTCTGAGGACGAAGACGGTTATCATGAGGATGATGAGGGATCAGAGTCTGAAGATACAGTCAGTGTGAGTGTAGTAACAAGTATTTATGTGTAGTATTGTTGTGATAGTGTAGTAACGAGTATTTATGTGTAGTATTGTTGTGATAGTGTAGTAACAAGTATTTATGTGTAGTATTGTTGTGTCAGTGTAGTAACAAGTATTTATGTGTAGTATTGTTGTGATAGTGTAGTAACGAGTATTTATGTGTAGTATTGTTGTGATAGTGTAGTAACAAGTATTTATGTGTAGTATTGTTGTGTCAGTGTAGTAACCAGTATTTATGTGTAGTATTGTTGTGATAGTGTAGTAACGAGTATTTATGTGAAGTATTGTTGTGATAGTGTAGTAACAAGTATTTATCTGTAGTATTGTTGTGATAGTGTAGTAAAAAGTATTTATGTGTAGTATTGTTGTGATAGTGTAGTAACAAGTATTTATGTGTAGTATTGTTGTGATATTGTAGAAACGAGTATTTATGTGTAGTATTGTTGTGATAGTGTAGTAACGAGTATTTATGTGTAGTATTGTTGTGATAGTGTAGTAACGAGTATTTATGTGTAGTATTGTTGTGATAGTGTAGTAACGAGTATTTATGTGTAGTATTGTTGTGATAGTGTAGTAACAAGTATTTATGTGTAGTATTGTTGTGATATTGTAGAAACGAGTATTTATGTGTAGTATTGTTGTGATAGTGTAGTAACGAGTATTTATGTGTAGTATTGTTGTGATAGTGTAGTAACGAGTATTTATGTGTAGTATTGTTGTGATAGTGTAGTAACGAGTATTTATGTGTAGTATTGTTGTGATAGTGTAGTAACGAGTATTTATGTGTAGTATTGTTGTGATAGTGTAGTAACAAGTATATATGTGTAGTATTGTTGTGATAGTGTAGTAACAAGTATATATGTGTAGTATTGTTGTGATAGTGTAGTAACAAGTATTTATGTGTAGTATTGTTGTGATAGTGTAGTAACGAGTACTTATGTGTAGTATTGTTGTGATAGTGTAGTAACAAGTATTTATGTGTAGTATTGTTGTGATAGTGTAGTAACGAGTATTTATGTGTAGTATTGTTGTGATAGTGTAGTAACGAGTATTTATGTGTAGTATTGTTGTGATAGTGTAGTAACGAGTATTTATGTGTAGTATTGTTGTGATAGTGTAGTAACGAGTATTTATGTGTAGTATTGTTGTGATAGTGTAGTAACAAGTATATATGTGTAGTATTGTTGTGATAGTGTAGTAACAAGTATATTTGTGTAGTATTGTTGTGATAGTGTAGTAACAAGTATTTATGTGTAGTATTGTTGTGATAGTGTAGTAACAAGTATTTATGTGTAGTATTGTTGTGATAGTGTATTAACAAGTATTTATGTGTAGTATTGTTGTGATAGTGTAGTAACGAGTACTTATGTGTAGTATTGTTGTGATAGTGTAGTAACAAGTATTTATGTGTAGTATTGTTGTGATAGTGTAGTAACGAGTATTTATGTGTAGTATTGTTGTGATAGTGTAGTAACGAGTATTTATGTGTAGTATTGTTGTGTCAGTGTAGTAACGAGTATTTATGTGTAGTATTGTTGTGATAGTGTAGTAACAAGTATATATGTGTAGTATTGTTGTGATAGTGTAGTAACGAGTATGTATGTGTAGTATTGTTGTGATAGTGTAGTAACGAGTATTTATGTGTAGTATTGTTGTGATAGTGTAGTAACAAGTATATATGTGTAGTATTGTTGTGATAGTGTAGTTACAAGTATTTATGTGTAGTATTGTTGTGATAGTGTAGTAACAAGTATTTATGTGTAGTATTGTTGTGATAGTGTAGTAACAAGTATTTATGTGTAGTATTGTTGTGATAGTGTAGTAACAAGTATATATGTGTAGTATTGTTGTGATAGTGTAGTAACAAGTATTTATGTGTAGTATTGTTGTGATAGTGTAGTAACGAGTAGTTATGTGTAGCATTGTTGTGATAGTGTAGTAACAAGTATTTATGTGTAGTATTGTTGTGATAGTGTAGTAACGAGTATATATGTGTAGAATTGTTGTGATAGTGTAGTAACAAGTATTTATGTGTAGTATTGTTGTGATAGTGTAGTAACGAGTAGTTATGTGTAGTATTGTTGTGATAGTGTAGTAACGAGTATTTATGTGTAGTATTGTTGTGTCAGTGTAGTAACGAGTATTTATGTGTAGTATTGTTGTGATAGTGTTGTAACGAGTATTTATGTGTAGTATTGTTGTGTCAGTGTAGTAACGAGTATTTATGTGTAGTATTGTTGTGATAGTGTAGTAACAAGTATTTATGTGTAGTATTGTTGTGATAGTGTAGTAACAAGTATTTATGTGTAGTATTGTTGTGTCAGTGTAGTAACGAGTATTTATGTGTAGTATTGTTGTGATAGTGTAGTAACGAGTATTTATGTGTAGTATTGTTGTGTCAGTGTAGTAACGAGTATTTATGTGTAGTATTGTTGTGATAGTGTAGTAACAAGTATATATGTGTAGTATTGTTGTGATAGTGTAGTAACAAGTATTTATGTGTAGTATTGTTGTGTCAGTGTAGTAACGAGTATTTATGTGTAGTATTGTTGTGATAGTGTAGTAACAAGTATATATGTGTAGTATTGTTGTGATAGTGTAGTAACAAGTATATATGTGTAGTATTGTTGTGATAGTATAGTAACAAGTATTTATGTGTAGTATTGTTGTGTCAGTGTAGTAACGAGTATTTATGTGTAGTATTGTTGTGATAGTGTAGTAACGAGTATTTATGTGTAGTATTGTTGTGATAGTGTAGTAACAAGTATTTATGTGTAGTATTGTTGTGATAGTGTAGTAACAAGTATATATGTGTAGTATTGTTGTGATAGTGTAGTAACAAGTATTTATGTGTAGTATTGTTGTGATAGTGTAGTAACGAGTACTTATGTGTAGTATTGTTGTGATAGTGTAGTAACACGTATTTATGTGTAGTATTGTTGTGATAGTGTAGTAACGAGTATTTATGTGTAGTATTGTTGTGATAGTGTAGTAACGAGTATTTATGTGTAGTATTGTTGTGATAGTGTAGTAACGAGTATTTATGTGTAGTATTGTTGTGATAGTGTAGTAACGAGTATTTATGTGTAGTATTGTTGTGATAGTGTAGTAACAAGTATATATGTGTAGTATTGTTGTGATAGTGTAGTAACAAGTATATATGTGTAGTATTGTTGTGATAGTGTAGTAACAAGTATTTATGTGTAGTATTGTTGTGATAGTGTAGTAACAAGTATTTATGTGTAGTATTGTTGTGATAGTGTAGTAACAAGTATTTATGTGTAGTATTGTTGTGATAGTGTAGTAACGAGTACTTATGTGTAGTATTGTTGTGATAGTGTAGTAACAAGTATTTATGTGTAGTATTGTTGTGATAGTGTAGTAACGAGTATTTATGTGTAGTATTGTTGTGATAGTGTAGTAACGAGTATTTATGTGTAGTATTGTTGTGTCAGTGTAGTAACGAGTATTTATGTGTAGTATTGTTGTGATAGTGTAGTAACAAGTATATATGTGTAGTATTGTTGTGATAGTGTAGTAACAAGTATTTATGTGTAGTATTGTTGTGTCAGTGTAGTAACGAGTATTTATGTGTAGTATTGTTTTGATAGTGTAGTAACAAGTATATATGTGTAGTATTGTTGTGATAGTGTAGTAACAAGTATATATGTGTAGTATTGTTGTGATAGTGTAGTAACGAGTATTTATGTGTAGTATTGTTGTGATAGTGTAGTAACAAGTATTTATGTGTAGTATTGTTGTGATAGTGTAGTAACGAGTATGTATGTGTAGTATTGTTGTGATAGTGTAGTAACGAGTATTTATGTGTAGTATTGTTGTGATAGTGTAGTAACAAGTATATATGTGTAGTATTGTTGTGATAGTGTAGTTACAAGTATTTATGTGTAGTATTGTTGTGATAGTGTAGTAACAAGTATTTATGTGTAGTATTGTTGTGATAGTGTAGTAACAAGTATTTATGTGTAGTATTGTTGTGATAGTGTAGTAACAAGTATATATGTGTAGTATTGTTGTGATAGTGTAGTAACAAGTATTTATGTGTAGTATTGTTGTGATAGTGTAGTAACGAGTAGTTATGTGTAGCATTGTTGTGATAGTGTAGTAACGAGTATTTATGTGTAGTATTGTTGTGATAGTGTAGTAACGAGTATATATGTGTAGAATTGTTGTGATAGTGTAGTAACAAGTATTTATGTGTAGTATTGTTGTGATAGTGTAGTAACGAGTAGTTATGTGTAGTATTGTTGTGATAGTGTAGTAACGAGTATTTATGTGTAGTATTGTTGTGTCAGTGTAGTAACGAGTATTTATGTGTAGTATTGTTGTGATAGTGTTGTAACGAGTATTTATGTGTAGTATTGTTGTGTCAGTGTAGTAACGAGTATTTATGTGTAGTATTGTTGTGATAGTGTAGTAACAAGTATTTATGTGTAGTATTGTTGTGATAGTGTAGTAACAAGTATTTATGTGTAGTATTGTTGTGTCAGTGTAGTAACGAGTATTTATGTGTAGTATTGTTGTGATAGTGTAGTAACGAGTATTTATGTGTAGTATTGTTGTGTCAGTGTAGTAACGAGTATATATGTGTAGTATTGTTGTGATAGTGTAGTAACAAGTATTTATGTGTAGTATTGTTGTGTCAGTGTAGTAACGAGTATATATGTGTAGTATTGTTGTGATAGTGTAGTAACAAGTATTTATGTGTAGTATTGTTGTGTCAGTGTAGTAACGAGTATTTATGTGTAGTATTGTTGTGATAGTGTAGTAACAAGTATATATGTGTAGTATTGTTGTGATAGTGTAGTAACAAGTATATATGTGTAGTATTGTTGTGATAGTGTAGTAACAAGTATTTATGTGTAGTATTGTTGTGTCAGTGTAGTAACGAGTATTTATGTGTAGTATTGTTGTGATAGTGTAGTAACGAGTATTTATGTGTAGTATTGTTGTGATAGTGTAGTAACAAGTATTTATGTGTAGTATTGTTGTGATAGTGTAGTAACAAGTATATATGTGTAGTATTGTTGTGATAGTGTAGTAACAAGTATTTATGTGTAGTATTGTTGTGATAGTGTAGTAACGAGTATTTATGTGTAGTATTGTTGTTATAGTGTAGTAACAAGTATATATGTGTAGTATTGTTGTGATAGTGTAGTAACAAGTATATATGTGTAGTATTGTTGTGATAGTGTAGTAACAAGTATTTATGTGTAGTATTGTTGTGATAGTGTAGTAACAAGTATTTATGTGTAGTATTGTTGTGTCAGTGTAGTAACGAGTATTTATGTGTAGTATTGTTGTGATAGTGTAGTAACGAGTATTTATGTGTAGTATTGTTGTGATAGTGTAGTAACAAGTATATATGTGTAGTATTGTTGTGATAGTGTAGTAACAAGTATTTATGTGTAGTATTGTTGTGATAGTGTAGTAACAAGTATTTATGTGTAGTATTGTTGTGATAGTGTAGTAACGAGTATTTATGTGTAGTATTGTTGTGATAGTGTAGTAACAAGTATATATGTGTAGTATTGTTGTGATAGTGTAGTAACAAGTATTTATGTGTAGTATTGTTGTGATAGTGTAGTAACAAGTATATATGTGTAGTATTGTTGTGATAGGGTAGTAACAAGTATTTATGTATAGTATTGTTGTGATAGTGTAGTAACAAGTATATACGTATGTGTAGTATTGTTGTGATAGTGTAGTAACAAGTATTTATGTGAAGTATTGTTGTGATAGTGTAGTATCAAGTATATATGTGTAGTATTGTTGTGATAGTGTAGTAACAAGTATATATGTGTAGTATTGTTGTGATAGTGTAGTAACAAGTATATATGTGTAGTATTGTTGTGATAGTGTAGTAAGGTAACAAGTATATATGTGTAGTATTGTTGTGATAGTGTAGTAAGGTAACAAGTATATATGTGTAGTATTGTTGTGATAGTGTAGTAACAAGTATATATGTGTAGTATTGTTGTGATAGTGTATTAACAAGTATATATGTGTAGTATCGTTGTGATAGTGTAGTAACAAGTATATATGTGTAGTATTGTTGTGATAGTGTAGTAACAAGTATATATGTGTAGTATTGTCCAGTACTTGACTCTGGTGTTGTGATAGTGTAGTAACAAGTATAAATGTGTAGTATTGTTGTGATAGTGTAGTAACAAGTATATATGTGTAGTATTGTTGTGATAGTGTAGTAACAAGTATATATGTGTAGTATTGTTGTGATAGTGTAGTAACAAGTATATATGTGTAGTATTGTCCAGTACTTGACTCTGGTGTTGTGATAGTGTAGTAACAAGTATGTATGTGTAGTATTGTCCAGTACTTGACTCTGGTGTTGTGATAGTGTAGTAACAAGTATATATGTGTAGTATTGTTGTGATAGTGTAGTAACAAGTATATATGTGTAGTATTGTTGTGATAGTGTAGTAACAAGTATTTATGTGTAGTATTGTTGTGTCAGTGTAGTAACGAGTATTTATGTGTAGTATTGTTGTGATAGTGTAGTAACGAGTATTTATGTGTAGTATTGTTGTGATAGTGTAGTAACAAGTATTTATGTGTAGTATTGTTGTGATAGTGTAGTAACAAGTATATATGTGTAGTATTGTTGTGATAGTGTAGTAACAAGTATTTATGTGTAGTATTGTTGTGATAGTGTAGTAACGAGTATTTATGTGTAGTATTGTTGTTATAGTGTAGTAACAAGTATATATGTGTAGTATTGTTGTGATAGTGTAGTAACAAGTATATATGTGTAGTATTGTTGTGATAGTGTAGTAACAAGTATTTATGTGTAGTATTGTTGTGATAGTGTAGTAACAAGTATTTATGTGTAGTATTGTTGTGTCAGTGTAGTAACGAGTATTTATGTGTAGTATTGTTGTGATAGTGTAGTAACGAGTATTTATGTGTAGTATTGTTTTGATAGTGTAGTAACAAGTATATATGTGTAGTATTGTTGTGATAGTGTAGTAACAAGTATTTATGTGTAGTATTGTTGTGATAGTGTAGTAACGAGTATTTATGTGTAGTATTGTTGTGATAGTGTAGTAACAAGTATATATGTGTAGTATTGTTGTGATAGTGTAGTAACGAGTATTTATGTGTAGTATTGTTGTGATAGTGTAGTAACAAGTATATATGTGTAGTATTGTTGTGATAGTGTAGTAACAAGTATTTATGTGTAGTATTGTTGTGATAGTGTAGTAACAAGTATATATGTGTAGTATTGTTGTGATAGGGTAGTAACAAGTATTTATGTATAGTATTGTTGTGATAGTGTAGTAACAAGTATATACGTATGTGTAGTATTGTTGTGATAGTGTAGTAACAAGTATTTATGTGAAGTATTGTTGTGATAGTGTAGTATCAAGTATATATGTGTAGTATTGTTGTGATAGTGTAGTAACAAGTATATATGTGTAGTATTGTTGTGATAGTGTAGTAACAAGTATATATGTGTAGTATTATTGTGATAGTGTAGTAAGGTAACAAGTATATATGTGTAGTATTGTTGTGATAGTGTAGTAAGGTAACAAGTATATATGTGTAGTATTGTTGTGATAGTGTAGTAACAAGTATATATGTGTAGTATTGTTGTGATAGTGTATTAACAAGTATATATGTGTAGTATTGTTGTGATAGTGTAGTAACAAGTATATATGTGTAGTATTGTTGTGATAGTGTAGTAACAAGTATATATGTGTAGTATTGTCCAGTACTTGACTCTGGTGTTGTGATAGTGTAGTAACAAGTATAAATGTGTAGTATTGTTGTGATAGTGTAGTAACAAGTATATATGTGTAGTATTGTTGTGGTAGTGTAGTAACAAGTATATATGTGTAGTATTGTTGTGATAGTGTAGTAACAAGTATATATGTGTAGTATTGTCCAGTACTTGACTCTGGTGTTGTGATAGTGTAGTAACAAGTATGTATGTGTAGTATTGTCCAGTACTTGACTCTGGTGTTGTGATAGTGTAGTAACAAGTATATATGTGTAGTATTGTCCAGTACTTGACTCTGGTGTTGTGATAGTATAGTAACAAGTATATATGTGTAGTATTGTCCAGTACTTGACTCTGGTGTTGTGATAGTGTAGTAACAAGTATATATGTGTAGTATTGTCCAGTACTTGACTCTGGTGTTGTGATAGTGTAGTAACAAGTATATATGTGTAGTATTGTCCAGTACTTGACTCTGGTGTTGTGATAGTGTAGTAACAAGTATATATGTGTAGTATTGTCCAGTACTTGACTCTGGTGTTGTGATAGTGTAGTAACAAGTATATATGTGTAGTATTGTCCAGTACTTGACTCTGGTGTTGTAGTATTTTCAGACCACATGACTCTTGAAGTCGTAACTACTTTCATTTGTTTTCAAACCAAAATATGTCCAAACATCAGCTTTAAAAGCTGCTGGACTCACTGTATCCTCTCGTCCTCAGTCATCATTCTTCCTTTAGCTGAGGACGTAACGACTGCTGCCATCTAGAGGCCGGCAGTTTAATTGCGACACAAACATGTTTCTTGTACATTTTTTAAAATCTCATCATTTTATTTAATAAACATTCAATTTAAACATAAACAAATCAAATATGATTCGTAAACAACAACATAAACTAAAAAATATCACAAACGTCCACAGAAGCCGCCGGAGTCTCGCTGGTGTCAGACGGACAAACCACTTCCTGCTGGACAGAACCCTAAGAAGAGACAGAGGTCACTGGGGTCATCGGGCAGGACTTACAGCCAGAACTCACCTGTCACTCATCATCATCAACGACCTTGGTCTGCAGGACCTGCCGTCAGGAACCACAGAGAGAAGAAGGTTCGACCTTGAAAGCTCGTTTAAAACCTGCTCTGACCTCGTGTGTGTCTCAGGCTCCGAGGACCAAAGGTCACGGAGGTCGCACGGACCTCGACCTGCTGCAGGCTCTGGGTCGCGACGAGAGGAACCTCCTGGAGTCCATCACGGGTCGAGGATACGATCTACGGACCGCCGTCGCGGCGCTGCAGAGGACGAGACACACGACCCCGGAGGAGGTCAGGAGCAGTGTGACCTTTGACCTTGAGACTCTTCTGATGATTGTAATGTTTCAATCATTTCTATATTCAAATCATTTTTTATCATCAAAGTTCATTTACAGGAAAATAAATGTTTTTTTACACAGTTTAATTTTCAATTATTTAAAAATACATTTTCTTTATTCAATTAGAATTTATAGTCGTTTAAATTCAATATATATGTCGTTTTATATTCCTTATAAACAGGTTTATTTTAAGAACATCTAAGTTCTGGTAGATTTAACTTTAAAATTGCCTCGAGGTCAGATTTACCTGCAGGAGCAACACCTTGACTTTAGTGCAGGAGAAACTATTACATTTACATGAATAATAATGAATTAATTAACTATAAAACTCTAGTTTTAATCTCATTTAACTGAAGTTTCTACTTGTGTCGTGATTATCTTCACGAGGCTAAGAAGTTAATTAACACCAGAACAGAGACGCGAACAACGACGTGACGTTAATAGATTTATTTAAAAAGGATGAATAATTCATATTATTATAATGAGTATGTAAATATGTGATGGTAAGTTTCGGAACCGAGAATAAAAAAAAGGGAAAAGAATCGTGTTCGAAATCTTCCTGGACTTTTATTAAACACGAGACACAAACCAATGTGTTCCTGATGAAGTGAAGCTTCTTCCTGGACGCTCGATGGTGACGGAGGTCCAGGCAGATGAGACCAGATGAAGGTGGCGAGAGGAGGACGTCAGGAACCAGGGGATCAAAGTTCTTTCCACGAGGGGAACAAGCGTTCGGACCACCGAAGGTTCTGATGAATCACAGTGTCGGCTTCCTGGTTGAAGACACGTCACGTGACGCGCTGACTGGAGTGTTCACTTCTCTGAGAGAAGGTCTTCAGCTCAGGAACACTTGCTTCTTGATGGAGATTCTCGAGACGTGCTGCGAAGATTAGAATCATCGGCCCGGTCTGGTCCTTCAGCAGGTCCTTCAGCAGGTCCTTCAGCAGGTCCTCAGTGTGGACTTCAGGAGCTGAAGTCAGGAGATCGTCTTGAAGGCAGTGGGTGAAGAACCAGCTTATCACGCTGGAGGTGATAAGCTCTGATGTTAAGAGATAAGCTCTGATGTTAAGAGATAAACTCTGATGTTAAGAGATAAGCTCTGATGTTAAGAGATAAGCTCTGATGTTAAGAGATAAGCTCTGATGTTGAGAGATAAGCTCTGATGTTAAGAGATAAGCTCTGATGTTAAGAGATAAGCTCTGATGTTAAGTGATAAGCTCTGATGTTAAGAGATAAGCTCTGATGTTAAGAGATAAACTCTGATGTTAAGAGATAAGCTCTGATGTTAAGAGATAAGCTCTGATGTTAAGTGATAAGCTCTGATGTTAAGAGATAAGCTCTGATGTTAAGTGATAAGCTCTGATGTTAAGAGATAAGCTCTGATGTTAAGTGATAAGCTCTGATGTTAAGAGATAAGCTTGGATGTTAAGAGATAAGCTCTGATGTTGAGAGATAAGCTCTGATGTTAAGAGATAAGCTCTGATGTTGAGAGATAAGCTCTGATGTTGAGAGATAAGCTCTGATGTTAAGAGATAAGCTCTGATGTTAAGAGATAAGCTCTGATGTTCTGAACACAGTTCTTCTCTGAACTCTGATCGTAAAAAGGTTCAAACCCTCCTGATTGGTTGACGTTCCTTCAGACCGACTCCTCCTCACCTTCTCAGGTGTCTTTTCTTCTCGTCACACAAGAAAAATCAAATCAAAAATGCTTTAAATCGATTTGTTCTTTCTAGATTCTTTTCCAGCAGACTTTAAAATAACACCAAACACATGTAGGATAAAGATGAACAGAATGAAGGTTTAGATAATAATTCATTCTATTCATACATTTCATTTCTTTCTTCATTCTGATCACTTCTAACTCCTTGTAGATCCTGCTGTGATTATTCAAGTGAAACGATGACACAGATCCAGTGTTTTCACAGATGTTTGCACTGAAGACGGTTCACTACATAAATATGAGTCTCCAGACCAAACCAACAGACCTCAGAGCTGCTGATCCAACTTTTAATCACGTGACACAAATGATTGAAATCAAACAAAATCCACGATAAAAATATTCAAACATTTTAATTCATTTAAAAATAAAGGTTAAATGGACTCAATGTTCTGATGATTTCCTGAAGGTCCATCTCCATGTTTCATCTGCAGATCCTCCAGTATCTCGAGGCCAGAGAGCGTCTGTGTGCGTCGGGTTATGAGAAGGTCCAAGTGGAAGAAGCTCTGGAGATGTTCCAGAACTGTGAGGACAAGGTGAGCTGGTTCTGATCCGAGTCCATCAAGACCTCATTCAAGTCTTTTCCTTCAAAGGCAGGAGAGTTTCTTCGTCTCCTGACTCAGTTCAACGAGATGGGCTTCCAGCAGAATTCTATCAAAGAAGTTCTGCTTCTTCACGAGAACCATCGAGAGAAAGCTCTGGAAGAACTGATGACTCGCTTGAACTGATGTGTGTCATCAAACATCAACTAGTATCAACTCTGGTGTCATTAAACATCAACTAGTATCAACTCTGGTGTCATTAAACATCAACTAGTATCAACTCTGGTGTCATTAAACATCAACTAGTATCAACTCTGGTGTCATTAAACATCAACTAGTATCAACTCTGGTGTCATCAAACATCAACTAGTGTCAACTCTGGTGTCATGAAACATCAACTAGTATCAACTCTGGTGTCATTAAACATCAACTAGTATCAACTCTGGTGTCATGAAACATCAACTAGTATCAACTCTGGTGTCATTAAACATCAACTAGTATCAACTCTGGTGTCATTAAACATCAACTAGTATCAACTCTGGTGTCATCAAACATCAACTAATATCAACTCTGGTGTCATTAAACATCAACTAGTATCAACTCTGGTGTCATGAAACATCAACTAGTATCAACTCTGGTGTCATGAAACATCAACTAGTATCAACTCTGGTGTCATTAAACATCAACTAGTATCAACTCTGGTGTCATTAAACATCAACTAGTATCAACTCTGGTGTCATCAAACATCAACTAGTATCAACTCTGGTGTCATTAAACATCAACTAGTATCAACTCTGGTGTCATCAAACATCAACTAGTATCAACTCTGGTGTCATTAAACATCAACTAGTATCAACTCTGGTGTCATTAAACATCAACTAGTATCAACTCTGGTGTCATTAAACATCAACTAGTATCAACTCTGGTGTCATTAAACATCAACTAGTATCAACTCTGGTGTCATTAAACATCAACTAGTATCAACTCTGGTGTCATTAAACATCAACTAGTATCAACTCTGGTGTCATTAAACATCAACTAGTATCAACTCTGGTGTCATTAAACATCAACTAGTATCAACTCTGGTGTCATTAAACATCAACTAGTATCAACTCTGGTGTCATTAAACATCAACTAGTATCAACTCTGGTGTCATCAAACATCAACTAGTATCAACTCTGGTGTCATTAAACATCAACTAGTATCAACTCTGGTGTCATTAAACATCAACTAGTATCAACTCTGGTGTCATGAAACATCAACTAGTATCAACTCTGGTGTCATGAAACATCAACTAGTATCAACTCTGGTGTCATTAAACATCAACTAGTATCAACTCTGGTGTCATCAAACATCAACTAGTATCAACTCTGGTGTCATTAAACATCAACTAGTATCAACTCTGGTGTCATCAAACATCAACTAGTATCAACTCTGGTGTCATTAAACATCAACTAGTATCAACTCTGGTGTCATTAAACATCAACTAGTATCAACTCTGGTGTCATTAAACATCAACTAGTATCAACTCTGGTGTCATGAAACATCAACTAGTATCAACTCTGGTGTCATGAAACATCAACTAGTATCAACTCTGGTGTCATTAAACATCAACTAGTATCAACTCTGGTGTCATGAAACATCAACTAGTATCAACTCTGGTGTCATTAAACATCAACTAGTATCAACTCTGGTGTCATCAAACATCAACTAGTATCAACTCTGGTGTCATTAAACATCAACTAGTATCAACTCTGGTGTCATCAAACATCAACTAGTATCAACTCTGGTGTCATTAAACATCAACTAGTATCAACTCTGGTGTCATTAAACATCAACTAGTATCAACTCTGGTGTCATTAAACATCAACTAGTATCAACTCTGGTGTCATTAAACATCAACTAGTATCAACTCTGGTGTCATCAAACATCAACTAGTATCAACTCTGGTGTCATTAAACATCAACTAGTATCAACTCTGGTGTCATCAAACATCAACTAGTATCAACTCTGGTGTCATTAAACATCAACTAGTATCAACTCTGGTGTCATTAAACATCAACTAGTATCAACTCTGGTGTCATTAAACATCAACTAGTATCAACTCTGGTGTCATGAAACATCAACTAGTATCAACTCTGGTGTCATGAAACATCAACTAGTATCAACTCTGGTGTCATTAAACATCAACTAGTATCAACTCTGGTGTCATCAAACATCAACTAGTATCAACTCTGGTGTCATCAAACATCAACTAGTATCAACTCTGGTGTCATGAAACATCAACTAGTATCAACTCTGTTGTCATGAAACATCAACTAGTATCAACTCTGGTGTCATGAAACATCAACTAGTATCAACTCTGGTGTCATGAAACATCAACTAGTATCAACTCTGGTGTCATGAAACATCAACTAGTATCAACTCTGGTGTCATGAAACATCAACTAGTATCAACTCTGGTGTCATGAAACATCAACTAGTATCAACTCTGGTGTCATTAAACATCAACTAGTATCAACTCTGGTGTCATTAAACATCAACTAGTATCAACTCTGGTGTCATGAAACATCAACTAGTATCAACTCTGGTGTCATTAAACATCAACTAGTATCAACTCTGGTGTCATTAAACATCAACTAGTATCAACTCTGGTGTCATTAAACATCAACTAGTATCAACTCTGGTGTCATTAAACATCAACTAGTATCAACTCTGGTGTCATGAAACATCAACTAGTATCAACTCTGGTGTCATTAAACATCAACTAGTATCAACTCTGGTGTCATTAAACATCAACTAGTATCAACTCTGGTGTCATTAAACATCAACTAGTATCAACTCTGGTGTCATTAAACATCAACTAGTATCAACTCTGGTGTCATTAAACATCAACACATCACAACAACACACACACACACACACACACACACACACACTGATGATACAAGAGTCACACATCACAACAACACACACACACACACTGATGATACAATAGAGTCACACATCACAACAACACACACACACAGAATTACTAACAGATGTTTGATCCATCAATGGAGTGAACAGGGTCAAAGGTCAAACTTCATTTGAAATGTTTATTTACAGAACAAAAGTTCTAAAGTAGTTTCAAGTCGATCTCAAGTATTTCATAAAAACAAATAAAAGAATCTTGAAATTAAAGGAAAGTAACATAAGAGCAGGAAGTGAATCCAGGACAATATTTACATTTCCCCGTCAAAGGTCACGGGCGGGTCACGGGCGGGTCACGGGCGGGTCACGGGCGGGTCACGGGCGGGTCACGGGCGGGTCACGGGCGGGTCACGGTGGAGTTGAGGACGCTGGTCACGGCTCCGGACGCTTTGGTCAGATCCCTCTGTGGGTCAAACACGGGTCAGAACTTCTCGAGCTGAACCTTCAAACTGACGCCAACTTTACCGCGAACTCTGAGTACGAGTCGATGCTGAAGGTGTGATCCTGAGGCGCCGGGTTCCTGAGCAGGTGCGAGATGTTCTCCTTGTTCCTGTCCAGAGCTCGCAGCGTCTTGTGTCCCGGCGTCCGCAGGCTCTGAAGACACAAGGTTCAAGGTTAAAGGTCAGTTGGATCTTCTGACTCTAACGTTAAAGACCTTCTGGATCAGAACCTTGCTGGTGGACGCCGGTCTGCGGCACGAGGTCCCTGCCAGGCTGTCAGGTGTGGACACGATGCTGTTGAGCTGCAGAGAACAAGTGTTTGTACGTGAAGGTGCTTCAGGTCAAGGTCAAACCTTCATCTCACTCGTCGAACTTTGACGGGCGTCGGCGTTCCAGCGAGGCGTCTCTTGGTCGGCGTCTTGACGGTTCCGTACAACATCTCCTCCTGGATCATCTTGCTCTTCTTCATTTGCTGGAAGAACATTCGTCTCAACATGGTTTTCACAACAGACGTGGACAAGTCTTCACTGACCCGCTCCAGCTTCTCCTTCTCCTTGTCGGCGTGATGTTGCTGCCACTGCAGCTGCACGTACTGGAGGAACTTCTGTCCGTGGATGAGGAACCCTCGTCCGTGCTGCTGCTCCCACGCGTCCATCTGAGCCTTGAGGACTTTCTCCAGCTGAAGACAAACATCTGAGTTCAGACATACAAACTATCCAAGTTGGATTCCAGGTCTTCACACCAACGTTCCTCACCTTGGGGAGACTCTTGGCCAGGTCGTTCCTCTGCTTCCCTTCCTTCAGCAGGTTCCCTCCTCGGTTGTTGAATCTTCCAGGATCGTTGGCTTTTCTCTGAAACAAACCAAAAGATTAGATGTTGTCCTTCGGCAGACGTCGATCTGCAAGAGTTCTCACGTCCAGATCCAGGTAGACCATCCAGTTGTTCTGCCACTTCCTAACCCCGTCAAAAAGGTCCTTGTGCTCCTGGAAATGTGTCTTCAGAGCTTCCACCTCAGCCTCGTGCAGCTCGAGCAGCTCTTCTGTGAAGTCGTCTGCAGAACAAACCAGTCTCAGATGAATGAAGTCCTCGCAGCGTCTTCTCTTCTGTACCGTCCACGTATGGAACGAACTTCTGCTGCTGCTCCTGGCTGTAGAAACATCTCTCCCACAACACAGAGATTTCTGCTCGGATCGACTCGACGACACTTTTCATGCTCAGCATCTTCAGCGCCTGCAGACGCTCGACCTCCTGCTGGAGCTGAAGCACGACAAAGGTGTGAGATGTTTGTCTGAAGAGCTTCTCTTCAACGTGTCTGACGGTCACGAAACACTGGTCTTACTGCTTCCACGTTCTTCCTCTTGGAGTCCACCATGTGGACGGAGACGATGTCGCGCTCGTCCTGAGGAACCTTCAGTCTCTCCCAGAGCTCCTGGACTTTGGTCCTCAGAGCTGAACAATGAAGCTCCTTCTCAGCTCTTCGATCCTTCAGCTGTAAAGCAGACATGATGATGAATATTTCCCCACGATACTGTGACCCGAGACGGACCTGAGCCAGGAGGGTCTTCAGAGCCTGGATGTTGTCTGTAGACAGACAGAACGCGTCGTGGTCCTCACAGGTCGCAGCGACCTCGAAGCTGCTCTCGGGTTCCTGCTCCAGCTCCTTCATGCACGACACGATCTCGCGCTTCACACTCACAAACTCCTGGTGGCGCCGATCCTAGAACGACAGCAGCTCCCAGTTGAGAGAACGATCAGGAAAATGACAAACGCATTTTGAAAACACCTTCTCGTGGGAGAGAAGGTCCAGGTGAGAACGAAAGGCCTCGAGCTGCTTCAGAGACGGAGTGACTTGCTGGTCCACGCTGAAGGCTTCGCTGCACAGGATGTCGCACAGATCACGGTCTCGGACCACGAGGCTCTTCAGCTCCTCCATCCTCTGCTTCTTGTGTTCCTTCATCACCTCCAGACGAGTGCGACTGTTCTTCTCCCTCTGCAACACACTCCAGCCTTCTCCTTCCTTCAGGGACACACAAGGTCAAGGTCCAGACCAGGACAGACTCGAGTCAAACGTGCACCTCAAACGGAGGCAACTGAAGTTCTCTGCACAGAACGTCGAGTTCCTGCGTGTACGAGTCGATGTTCCTCAACAATCTCTTCTCCAGAGCTTCTTCTTCGACGACCATTAGATCCAGAAGACTCTGACAAGTGGTGAAACCAGGGATGAGTCGAGAGCTTCAGCAGGAGGTTCATATTCTGGTCTTACTTTGATGTGTTCGTGGACATCGTTGGTTCTCTCCAGACGCTGTTCCTCTGGGATCCCTATGTTCTCCCAGATGTCCTGGAGCCGGATCAGCGCCCGGTGCAAGTAGGCCACGGACTCTGCTGCGTGGACTTCACTGGAGAACACGGTTGAAGGTCATGTCACAAACATCTGGTACAGTTAGTTCAGAATAACGTGTTTAAAAAGGTGAAGGAACATGAAAACAAGTCAAATAAAGGATGTAATGAGTAGAAATACATCGTGAAACAATACAATTGGAAAAAATACTTGAATTTCATAAGATTTGACAAAAAGTCCAGAAATAGCAGCAACAGTGTCGACATCTTTCTTTACCGAGTTAAAATGTAGAAACTAAGAGAAGATTTATGAACTAATATTACATCACCTCGGTTTAAAACTGCTTCACGTCTGTGGTTCATGGACAACAGAGAACGACAGGTCAGTTGTTCTACGATCTCGTGGTTTTGCCTCATGAACAGGATTTTTATGTCAAGTTTTCTAAGGATCAGGTTCTGGGGACTGAGCTGGTGACCCCGTTACTTGAACTCTGTCTGGAAACATAATGTTGTCTCTTCTGGTGATCCAGGATCCCTGGTGCACCATAAACACAACCTACAACGTAGCAGAGAACCATGAAGATACTCTCTGCAGCACTTCACCGTCTGTCTGTCAAACCGTCTGTGGCTCTTGGATAAAAAAAAACGATCTTATTCTCAACAGTCCAGAATATTACTCCGTTCTAGGCGAGTCAGTGTTCTTTGGAAAATGATACCAGGATACGTTTTCTTTTTTTAACAATGGACTTTGCAGGGGATTCTTGTTGGTAGCTCGGCTTCACAGACGTGGTGCGATTGTTACTCACAGACGTGGTGCGATTGTTACTCACAGACGTGGTGCGATTGTGACTCACAGACGTGGTGCGATTGTGACTCACAGACGTGGTGCGATTGTGACCTCACAGACGTGGTGCGATTGTTACTCACAGACGTGGTGCGATTGTTACTCACAGACGTGGTGCGATTGTGACTCACAGACGTGGTGCGATTGTTACTCACAGACGTGGTGCGATTGTTACTCACAGACGTGGTGCGATTGTGACTCACAGACGTGGTGCGATTGTTACTCACAGACGTGGTGCGATTGTTACTCTCAGACGTGGTGCGATTGTTACTCACAGACGTGGTGCGATTGTGACTCACAGACGTGGTGCGATTGTGACTCACAGACGTGGTGCGATTGTGACTCACAGACGTGGTGCGATTGTTACTCACAGACGTGGTGCGATTGTTACTCACAGACGTGGTGCGATTGTTACTCACAGACGTGGTTCGATTGTTACTCACAGACGTGGTGCGATTGTTACTCACAGACGTGGTGCGATTGTTACTCACAGACGTGGTGCGATTGTGACTCACAGACGTGGTGCGATTGTGACTCACAGACGTGGTGCGATTGTGACTCACAGACGTGGTGCGATTGTGACTCACAGACGTGGTGCGATTGTTACTCACAGACGTGGTGCGATTGTGACTCACAGACGTGGTGCGATTGTTACTCACAGACGTGGTGCGATTGTTACTCACAGACGTGGTTCGATTGTTACTCACAGACGTGGTGCGATTGGGACTCACAGACGTGGTGCGATTGTTACTCACAGACGTGGTGCGATTGTTACTCACAGACGTGGTGCGATTGTTACTCACAGACGTGGTGCGATTGTTACTCACAGACGTGGTGCGATTGTTACTCACAGACGTGGTGCGATTGGGACTCACAGACGTGGTGCGATTGTTACTCACAGACGTGGTGCGATTGTTACTCACAGACGTGGTGCGATTGTTACTCACAGACGTGGTGCGATTGTTACTCACAGACGTGGTGCGATTGTGACTCACAGACGTGGTGCGATTGTTACTCACAGACGTGGTGCGATTGTTACTCTCAGACGTGGTGCGATTGTTACTCACAGACATGGTGCGATTGTGACTCACAGACGTGGTGCGATTGTTACTCACAGACGTGGTTCGATTGTTACTCACAGACGTGGTGCGATTGTTACTCACAGATGTGGTGCGATTGTTACTCTCAGACGTGGTGCGATTGTTACTCACAGACGTGGTGCGATTGTTACTCACAGACGTGGTGCGATTGTGACTCACAGACGTGGTGCGATTGTGACTCACAGACGTGGTGCGATTGTGACTCACAGACGTGGTGCGATTGTGACTCACAGACGTGGTGCGATTGTTACTCACAGACGTGGTGCGATTGTTACTCACAGACGTGGTGCGATTGTTACTCACAGACGTGGTGCGATTGTTACTCACAGACGTGGTGCGATTGTTACTCACAGACGTGGTGCGATTGGGACTCACAGACGTGGTGCGATTGTTACTCACAGACGTGGTGCGATTGTTACTCACAGACGTGGTGCGATTGTTACTCACAGACGTGGTGCGATTGTTACTCACAGACGTGGTGCGATTGTTACTCACAGACGTGGTGCGATTGTTACTCACAGACGTGGTGCGATTGTGACTCACAGACGTGGTGTGATTGTTACTCACAGATATGGTGATTGTTTTAGCTGCCAGTTTAAAGCTTGATATGATTTTAGATGAACATTTTCTTCACTTCTGTTTACGTTCCTCCGACTTTTATTAGTTTCTCAACTCAAAGAACGATCTTCTTCTGAACAGTGTCTTGAACGAGCCTTATAACTGTTTTCAAAGGATGAACACAGTCAGCACATGTCAGTTGGTCTTTAAATGTCTCCTGTTAAACACATACATTTTTTCACATAAAAAAACTACTGAACTAAAAACTGCTATTTTTATTGAACAAGCCTCTTTCAGTTCATGATTTAGTTTCAAATAATAAGCATCATTCATGTCTTTTCCTTTATAAACCCTTTCAGAAACTTTCTTAGAATGAAGAAGTTAAACTCTGCTACTATTTTGAACACAACTGTATATTTATTCAAAATATAACTTTATCAAACCATAACACCATGAACGTCAGGCTGTTAGCTTAGCGGCTAACATAGCTCTAGAGAATGAGCAATAAAACGGTCAAAATACCAACCTGACTCTCATAGTGTAACTTCTGACGAAGGCGAAACTGCCTCAAAAATATCTTCTCGCTTATATATCTTTAAAAAAAAGGTAAAAACATTTAAAAACGGCCTCCAAGTAAAATCCTGGCGCGTGAAGACGGAACTGAGCCTCAACGTTTGTAGCAGCGGGAGCCGTTTAAATGTCACACGTCACAACAACAGCTGCTATGATTGGCTGGGAGCTGCGACGGAAGCGGAAATGGAAGGTCGGGCCTGCAGCGATTTAAATGATCAACATTGACTTTTACATCTTCAGCAAAAACATTCATAATAATCGATTATTAATCGATTGAAATGTCGATTATTTTTGCTTATTTGTGTGACACTCACTAAATAATGACGCTCTTCGTCATGTCACTTCAATCCGCGGTTTTTAATTCGTTATATTAAAATAAATAACGTGTGATGTTACTTGCTAAGAACGTGTGTAACAATAAAGTGCTTTAATGTCACATTTTCATGTTTCATTGATTAAAATCTTGATCTGAATCATAAACATCTTCTGCAGCTTCATCACATGTTTAAGAAACTAGTGTTGCTTCATAATTACATGTACACACAAACACTGATGATACAATAGAGTCACACATCACAACAACACACACACACACTGATGATACAATAGAGTCACACATCACAACAACACACACACACTGATGATACAATAGAGTCACATCACAACAACACACACACACTGATGATACAATAGAGTCACACATCACAACACACACACACACACTGATGATACAATAGAGTCACACATCACAACAACACACAAACACTGATGATACAATAGAGTCACACATCACAACAACACACACACACTGATGATACAATAGAGTCACACATCCTTCTGGCAGTCCATCGATAACGATGATGACGTTGCTCCAATTTTAATGAATAGACATTTATTGGGTTGTGTTGCGGCGGTCCATAGCCATGTGACTGTGCAGGCCGATGCGGGATCCGCAGGTTTTGCCACAGGAGGGACAGAGGTACGTAGCACTGGAGGGTGTGGGCCCTGTAGCAGGCTGATGCCTCAGTGCACGTCGCCGTATCCTCCTCTCTGTGGCTTGCTCCTGAAGGTGAGCAGTTCCCTGGTGGCAGGAGGAACTCCAGGTATAGCGATCAGCAGCCAGGGACTCTAGTGCTGCAGGTGAAATTTTGCACTGCTTCAGGAGGGTTTTAAGATGGTCCTTGAACCGCTTTTTTGGACCACCAGCAGATCTCTGGCCGTCCAGAAGTTGGCCGTAGAGGATTTGCCTGGGCAGGCGGTGGGCAGGCATACGGATCACATGCCCAACCCAGCGCAGGTGTTTCTTTGCAAGGAGCACGGCGATGGTAGGTGTGTTGGTCCGTTCAAGAATACCAGCATGTGGCACCCTGTCTTCCCAGGACACACCCAGGATCCTTTGAAGGCAGCGGATGTGGAAGGCCTCTAGTGTTTTTATGTGCCTCTGGTAGGGTGTCCAGGTTTCCGACCCGTACAGCAGTGTAGAGAGGCAGACCGCCTTGTACACAGCTGCTTTGGTGGAGCTGGTGAGGTTCCTGTTGTGGAATACCCTGGATCTAAGCCTGCCAAAGGCAGCGGAGGCCAGACCGACTCGGACCTGGATGTCATCATCAATGTTGCAGGAAGGGGACAGAATGCTGCCTAGGTAGGTGAAGTGAGGGACGATCGAGGGTGAAGGTACGCACATGTGTTTGGTGGGTGAACTCCTGGACAACTATCTGTGTTTTCCTGATGTTGATTTGGAGACCAATGGCGCTGTAGATGGATGCGACCACGTTTAACGCACGCTGTAGGGATTCTGGTGAGTGGGCAAGGAGAGCACAGTCATCTGCATACTGTAGCTCTAAGATGTGTTGGTTGGTGGTTTTGGTGAAGGCTTGAAGGCGCCGAATATTGAAGAGGTTGCCATCCAGTCTGTACTGTATCTGTACCCCATCTGCTGGGTCCAGGAGTTTGTGAGAGAGGATGGTGACGGTGGAGAGGAAAATGTTGAAGATGGTAGGGGCTAGGACACACCCTTGCTTAACCCCTACATCCACACTGAAGAAGGGAGACTGCTGGCCAACACACAGGCTTGCATTCCATCATGGAACTGCCGCAAGATGTTCCTGAACTTTGGTGGAACCCCCAGCTTCCCCAGCACATCCCAGAGCAGTTCCCGGTTTACTGTGTCGAAGGCCTTGGACAGATCAATGAAAGCTAGGTACAGGTCCTTGCATTGTTCTCTGCATTTTTCCTGTACCTGTCTAGCAACAAAGATCATGTCAGTGGTGCTGCGCTGTTGCCTAAAACCACACTGGGATTCGGGCAGGATGTTATCAGTAGCATGAGATGCTAGTCGAAGGAGCATCACCCGTGCTAGCACCTTTCCGGCAACCGATAGGAGGGAAATGCCCCTGCTATTACCGCAGTCTGCTTTGTCACCTTTGCGCTTAAAGATTGTGATGATGTTGGCATCCTTCCAATCTTGCGGGATGACTTCAGATGACCAGATGGTACTGATCAGTTGGTGTAGTCTGCGGGTGAGCAGGTATCCGCCATGCTTCAGTATTTCTGCCGGGATTCCATCAAGCCCCGGGCTCTTATTGTTCTTCAGGCCAGCGATGGCTTTTCGTACTTCAGCAAAGCTGGGGGAGGAATCCAGATCTGTGACGGTTGGGAGGCATGGGAGGTCAGCAAGTGTGTCCATCCTAGTTGGATATGAGGTGTTCAGCAGGGTGTTGAAGTGCTCAGCCCATCTGTCCAGGATCTGTTGTTTGTCCTTGTACAGGATGGTACCATCTTTTGATCTGACCGGAGATATGTTTTTCCTCTGTGGGCCATAGATGACCTTGATGGCGTCATAGAAAGCGTGGGAGTTGTTAGTGTCCGCGTGATGCTGGATCTCATGTGCTTTCTTTGTCCACCAGTCATTCTCCATGGCTCTGAGGGTGCGCTGGGTTTCTGTCCGAATGTTGGTGAAGTGGGCCTTCAGCGACGTGGATTTGGGGTTGGAAAGGTGAGCTGCAAGGGCCTTGTGCTTTGCCTGAAGTAGGTTGTGGATACCTGGTGCGCTATTATCAAACCAGTCTTTGTGTCGCCGTCTGGTGTACCCTACAGACTCTACTGCCGCCTGGTAGATAGCAGTGCGCAGAGTGCTCCAGGTAGAGTTGATGTCAGGAACGACTGGTGTTTCAGGGAGATTGGACAGCTGTAAAGCAATCTGTTCCCTGAGCTGGTTGACTGAGTTCGGGGACTTCAGTGCATCGCAATTGAGCTTCTTACAGGGTGGTGTTTTCCTCAGTGGAGGACAGAGTTCCAGGGTGAGTTTGGTTCTGATCAAGCGGTGGTCAGTCCAACAGTCAGCTCCACGCATGGCTCTGGTGACTCGCACCTCCTTCCTGTCAGCTTGGCGGACAATGATATAATCAAGGAGGTGCCAGTGTTTAGAGCGGGGGTGCTGCCAGGAGGTCTTGAATTTGTTCTTCATTTGGAACAAGGTGTTGGTGATGACCAGCCGATACTCAGAGCAGAGAGTGAGGAGGCGAAGACCATTCTCATTGAGCTTACCAACACCGTGCTGCCCAAGCACATCCTTCCAGAGCACACCGTCAGAGCCCACTCTCGCGTTAAAATCCCCAAGGAGAATGAGCTTGTCGGGAGGGGGGGTTTTATTTATGGCGGAGTGCAGGGAGGCATAGAATAGTTCCTTGCACTCAGGGTCAGCATCCAGTGTTGGGGCGTATGCACTGATGAGAGTGGCATGACGGTTGTTGGTGAGTGGAATCCGCCAGGTCATCAGTCTTTCACTGATGCCGGTCGGGGATTCAGGAATTCTCTGAAGCAGGCTTGAGCGCACAGCAAAACCTACACCATGGAGGCGGCGGGAGCCTTCTGGAAGCCCCCTCCAGAAGAAGGTGTAGCCTTCTCCTACCTCTGTTATGGAATCCTCGCCATGGAAACGGGTTTCGCTAAGAGCTGCGATATCGATGTTGTATCTCTGCAGCTCGTGTGCAACCAGCGCTGTTCTTCTTCGGGGACGATAGGAGTCATCACCCACATCCAAAAGAGTGCGGCCGTTCCAGGTTGCAATGGTGAGATTGATGCGGGTTTTCTTATGCTTATATTTTCGACCGCTTAAAGGGATGACCCGGCAGCTGCGGCAGGCTGCCCGGGTTAAGTGGAACAGACCTTTTTTAGGCCACCTTTTCTAGGCCCCTCCCTCTCAGGGTGAGCAGGGAGGAGCTGCTCAGTCGCGTGAGGAGCTGCCGGAGAGGAGCGCTGTTCCATCCCACTCCTCGGCGACCATCTATCTCACGCCGCCTAGCGTGCAGGGTTGGGCTAGATACTCCCAGTCACATCCTGACCTGTACCTACCGCCCTTCCCTATCGCCGCAGGACTTCTTATAGGGGGGTGGGAATGGGGTGGGGTGGGGATGGGGTATTTGGAGCAGGCCTGCGCAAGAGAATAGATTATAGTGAGGGCAGTGGCGCGCAGTCTCTGCCCTCACTGTCTTGGTTCCCCCCTACATTCTCCAGTGGCGTGCGAAGCACGACGACCTTCAGTGGGAGAGAGTTGCAGAAAGCTGCCAGAACACCGGTCTGTTGGTGACTGCCTGATGCGGGTTATCTCCACAGGTTTTTGGTCGAAGTGTCGTTCTACTAGATGGGTTGCCTACCATGGCTATGAGCCCCATCTGCCCATGCTATTTACCCATAGGCTGGGGCAGTGGTTGAGAGGCGCCAGGGCGTGTCCACACACCGATGGGCCTGCACGCCTTCTCTCTAGGGCCCACTGCTGCTCCGAGATCTCCTACAGTTTAGCCTGGGACCGCGAGATACCCAGTTTCCGTGTGTGGCCGCGAGGAGGCACTGTAGGAGTCTTGGTGGTGGAGAGGCTATGTACCGGCAGGAGGAGACTTACACATTCTGCTCCTCTTTTCACCCCGGACAGAGGCTAGCCGGTGGCCGTAGCTGAAAGCAGAAGGAAGCAAGCAGAAGTGGCATGCAACATGCACTAGCTACGAGCACTACTACCACAGTTCTACTGCACTGACGCTTCACACACACCCTTGGTATACACAACATTGTCATGTATACACACAACAACACACACTGATGATACAATAGAGTCACACATCACAACACACACACACACACTGATGATACAATAGAGTCACACATCACAACAACACACAAACACTGATGATACAATAGAGTCACACATCACAACAACACACAAACACTGATGATACAATAGAGTCACACATCACAACAACACACAAACACTGATGATACAATAGAGTCACACATCACAACAACACACAAACACTGATGATACAATAGAGTCACACATCACAACAACACACACACTGATGATACAATGGAGTCACACATCACAACAACACACAAACACTGATGATACAATAGAGTCACACATCACAACAACACACACACTGATGATACAATGGAGTCACACATCACAACAACACACACACTGATGATACAATAGAGTCACACATCACAACAACACACACACACTGATGATACAATAGAGTCACACATCACAACAACACACACACACTGATGATACAATAGAGTCACACATCACAACAACACACACACACTGATGATACAATAGAGTCACACATCACAACAACACACACACACTGATGATACAATAGAGTCACACATCACAACAACACACACACTGATGATACAATAGAGTCACACATCACAACAACACACACACACTGATGATGCAATAGAGTCACACATCACAACAACACACACACACTGATGATACAATAGAGTCACACATCACAACAACACACACACTGATGATACAATAGAGTCACACATCACAACACACACACACTGATGATACAATAGAGTCACACATCACAACAACACACACACACTGATGATACAAAAGAGTCACACATCACAACAACACACACACACTGATGATACAATAGAGTCACACATCACAACAACACACACACTGATGATACAATAGAGTCACACATCACAACAACACACACACTGATGATACAATAGAGTCACACATCACAACAACACACACACACTGATGATACAATAGAGTCACACATCACAACAACACACATTGATGATACAATACAGTCACACATCACAACAACACACACACACACTGATGATACAATAGAGTCACACATCACAACAACACACACACACTGATGATACAATAGAGTCACACATCATAACAACACACACACTGATGATACAATAGAGTCACACATCACAACACACACACACTGATGATACAATAGAGTCACACATCACAACACACACACACACTGATGATACAATAGAGTCACACATCATAACAACACACACACTGATGATACAATAGAGTCACACATCACAACACACACACACACACACACTGATGATACAATAGAGTCACACATCACAACAACACACACACACTGATGATACAATAGAGTCACACAGCACAACAACACACACTGATGATACAATAGAGTCACACATCACAACACACACACACACTGATGATACAATAGAGTCACACATCACAACAACACACTGATGATACAATAGAGTCACACATCACAACAACACACACACTGATGACAGAATAGAGTCACACATCATAACAACACAAACCCACACTGATGATAAAATACAGTCACACATCACAACAACACACAAACACTGATGATACAATAGAGTCACACATCACAACACACACACACTGATGATACAATAGAGTCACACATCACAACACACACACACACACACAGATGATACAATAGAGTCACACATCACAACAACACACACACTGATGATACAATAGAGTCACACATCACAACACACACACACTCATGATACAATAGAGTCACACATCACAACAC
Source organism: Callionymus lyra (assembly GCF_982586985.1). Lineage (NCBI taxonomy): Eukaryota > Metazoa > Chordata > Actinopteri > Syngnathiformes > Callionymidae > Callionymus > Callionymus lyra. The sequence goes on along the minus strand of NC_141825.1, from coordinate 29,299,352 downwards.
ACACACACTGATGATACAATAGAGTCACACATCACAACAACACACACACTGATGATACAATAGAGTCACACATCACAACACACACACACTGATGATACAATAGAGTCACACATCACAACAACACACACACATTGATGATACAATAGAGTCACACATCACAACAACACACACACATTGATGACACAATAGAGTCACACATCACAACAACACACACACTGATGACAGAATAGAGTCACACATCATAACAACACTAACACACACTGATGATAAAATACAGTCACACATCACAACACCACACAAACACTGATGATACAATAGAGTCACACATCACAACAACACACACACTGATGATACAATAGAGTCACACATCCCAACACCACACAAACACTGATGATACAATAGAGTCACACATCACAACGACACACACACACTGATGATACAATAGAGTGACACATCACAACACACACACACTGATGATACAATAGAGTCACACATCACAACACACACACACACACTGATGATACAATAGAGTCACACATCACAACAACACACACACTGATGATACAATAGAGTCACACATCACAACAACACACACTGATGATACAATAGAGTCACACATCACAACACCACACAAACACTGATGATACAATAGAGTCACACATCACAACAACACACACACTGATGATACAATAGTCACACATCACAACAACACACACACACTGATGATACAATAGAGTCACACATCACAACAACACACACTGATGATACAATAGAGTCACACATCACAACAACACACACACACACACACTGATGATACAATAGAGTCACACATCACAACGACACACTCATGATACAATAGAGTCACACATCACAACAACACACACACTGATGATACAATAGAGTCACACATCACAACAACACACACACTGATGACAGAATAGAGTCACACATCATAACAACACTAACACACACTGATGATAAAATACAGTCACACATCACAACACCACACAAACACTGATGATACAATAGAGTCACACATCACAACAACACACACACTGATGATACAATAGAGTCACACATCCCAACACCACACAAACACTGATGATACAATAGAGTCACACATCACAACGACACACACACACTGATGATACAATAGAGTGACACATCACAACACACACACACTGATGATACAATAGAGTCACACATCACAACACACACACACACACTGATGATACAATAGAGTCACACATCACAACAACACACACACTGATGATACAATAGAGTCACACATCACAACAACACACACTGATGATACAATAGAGTCACACATCACAACACCACACAAACACTGATGATACAATAGAGTCACACATCACAACAACACACACACTGATGATACAATAGTCACACATCACAACAACACACACACACTGATGATACAATAGAGTCACACATCACAACAACACACACTGATGATACAATAGAGTCACACATCACAACAACACACACACACACACACTGATGATACAATAGAGTCACACATCACAACGACACACTCATGATACAATAGAGTCACACATCACAACAACACACACACTGATGATACAATAGAGTCATACATCACAACAACACACACACTGATGACAGAATAGAGTCACACATCACAAACACACACTGATGATAAAATACAGTCACACATCATAACACCACACAAACACGGATGATACAATAGAGTCACACATCACAACACACACACACACACACTGATGATACAATAGAGTCACACATCACAACGACACACTCATGATACAATAGAGTCACACATCACAACAACACACACACTGATGACAGAATAGAGTCACACATCACAAACACACACTGATGATAAAATACAGTCACACATCATAACACCACACAAACACGGATGATACAATAGAGTCACACATCACAACACACACACACACACACTGATGATACAATAGAGTCACACATCACAACAACACACTCATGATACAATAGAGTCACACATCACAACAACACACACACTGATGATACAATAGAGTCACACATCACAACAACACACACACTGATGATACAATAGAGTCACACATCACAACACACACACACTGATGATACAATAGAGTCACACATCACAACAACACACACACATTGATGATACAATAGAGTCACACATCACAACAACACACACACATTGATGACACAATAGAGTCACACATCACAACAACACACACACTGATGACAGAATAGAGTCACACATCATAACAACACTAACACACACTGATGATAAAATACAGTCACACATCACAACACCACACAAACACTGATGACAGAGTAGAGTCACACATCATAACAACACAAACACACTGATGATACAATAGAGTCACACATCACAACAACACACACTGATGATACAATAGAGTCACACATCACAACACACACACACACTGATGATACAATAGAGTCATACAACACACTCATGATACAATAGAGTCACACATCACAACAACACACACACTGATGATACAATAGAGTCACACATCACAACACACACACTGATGATACAATATAGTCACACATCACAACAACACACTCATGATACAATAGAGTCACACATCACAACAACACACACACTGATGACAGAATAGAGTCACACATCATAACAACACAAACACACACTGATGATAAAATACAGTCACACATCACAACACCACACAAACACTGATGATACAATAGAGTCACACATCACAACACACACACACTGATGATACAATATAGTCACACATCACAACAACACACACTGATGATACAATAGAGTCACACATCACAACACACACACACTGATGATACAATATAGTCACACATCACAACAACACACACTGATGATACAATATAGTCACACATCACAACAACACACACTGATGATACAATATAGTCACACATCACAACACACACACACACACTGATGATACAATAGAGTCACACATCACAACAACACACACTGATGATACAATAGAGTCACACATCACAACAACACACACACACTGATGATACAATAGAGTCACACATCACAACAACACACACACACTGATGATACAATAGAGTCACACATCACAACACACACACACACTGATGATACAATAGAGTCACACATCACAACAACACACACACACTGATGATACAATAGAGTCACACATCACAACAACACACACACACCGATGATACAATAGAGTCACACATCACAACAACACACACACACTGATGATACAATAGAGTCACACATCACAACAACACACTCACACACTGATGATACAATAGAGTCACACATCACAACAACACACACACACCGATGATACAATAGAGTCACACATCACAACAACACACACACACTGATGATACAATAGAATCACACATCACAACAACACACACACACACTGATGATACAATAGAGTCACACTTCACAAAAACACACACTGATGATACAATAGAGTCACACATCACAACAACACACACACACTGATGATACAATAGTCACACATCACAACAACAAACACACTCATGATACTATAGAGTCACATATCACAACAACACACACCGATGATACAATAGAGTCACACATCACAACAACACACACACACACACACACTGATGATACAATAGAGTCACACATCACAACAAGAACACACACACACACTGATGATACAATAGAGTCACACATCACAACAACACACACACACTGATGATACAATAGTCACACATCACAACAACACACACACACTGATGATACAATAGAGTCACACATCACAACAACACACACTGATGATACAATAGAGTCACACATCACAACAACACACACTGTTGATACAATAGAGTCACACATCACAACAACACACACACACTGATGATACAATAGAGTCACACATCACAACAACACACACACTGATGATACAATAGAGTCACACATCACAACAACACACACTGATGATACAATAGAGTCACACATCACAACAACACACACTGATGATACAATAGAGTCACACATCACAACAACACACACTAATGATACAATAGAGTCACACATCACAACAACACACACACTGATGATACAATAGAGTCACACATCACAACAACACACACTAATGATACAATAGAGTCACACATCACAACAACACACACTAATGATACAATAGAGTCATAATATTCATGTTTGTTGTAAGAAAACATTTATTCCTTCAATAACTCATTCTTCTTCTTCTTCTTCTTCTTCTTCTTCATCTTTTATTTCTACATCAATAACTCGCTGCAGAATCTGCGGCTTTTGTCGCTTCACTGGTTCTCTTTGTCTCCCCCTGCTGGCCGGGAATGTCGCCGCCAGTCGCGAGACTGAGTTCACTGGGAAGCAGGGACGTCCAGCAGCTCGAGGCTCGTGCGCGGCCCTCCTCTCGAGTCAGATGTTCGGACCATCATGATTCCTCCTCCATCCCTGCAGGCTCTCTCTCGCTGAAGAATCTTCCCGCGGATGGAAGATGGCGGCCATGCGGACGCTCACGGTGGCGGGACTGATGCTGGCCTTCTGCGCGCTCGGGCTCATCGCCGTGTCCATCGGAACCGACCACTGGTACCAGACGGACGCGCGCAGGCACCGGAAGCGCTGCAAGAACTACTCGAACAAGAGGAACGACCCTGGATACATCTACATCTCCAACAACAACCTCCCGCTCAGGATGAAGGAGCGCGCGAGCTCCGAGCAGATGCCGCGCGTCAAGCGCCACTTCCCGCCACCTGCTCCCGCCATGGAGTCTCTGTGTAACCGTCACTTCAACTCCACCGTCACCGGCCTCTGGAGGAGGTGCCACCGCGAGGGCTTCGACCTGGAGACGGAGGACCTGATCTTCAAAGGTGTGTGTGTGTGTGCGTGTGCGTGCGTGTGTGAGTGTGTGTGTGTGTGTGAGGCCTCGCTCTCCGTGGTGCTGATGCTGCAGACCTTCAAGGCCTCACAAGAAACAACACACTCGCTGTAGTAACACTTGGTTGAGTGGTGTGTGTGTGTGTGTGTGTGTGTGTGTGTGTGTGTGTGTGTGTGTGTGTGTGTGTGTGTAGGAGGACTAGTGGGCGAGGGTTGTGTAGAATCTTCATCAGCTTCTTTGTGTTTACATCCTCAGGATTGGTTCCTCGCTGCTCACCTATAAAGTACTACTACTCCTCCTCAGCGCTGCCTCGGAACCTTCCGATCAATCTGACGAAGACTATCCGCCAGGATGAGTGGCATGCTCTCCGTGAGTCTCACCCTCTCACCCTCTCACCCTCTCAACCTTTCACCCTCTCACCCTCCTCACCCTCTCACCCTCCCTCACCCTCTCACCCTCTCACTCCTCACCCTCCTCACCCTCTCACCCTCTCACCCTCCTCACCCTCTCACCCTCTCACCCTCTCACTCTCTCACCCTCCTCACCCTCTCACCCTCTCACCCTCTCACCCTCTCACCTCTCACCCTCCTCACCCTCTCACCCTCTCACCCTCCTCACCCTCCTCACCCTCCTCTCCCTCCTCACCCTCTCACCCTCTCACCCTCTCACCCTCTCACTCTCTCACCCTCCTCACCCTCTCACCCTCTCACCCTCCTCACCCTCCTCTCCCTCCTCACCCTCTCACCCTCCTCACCCTCCTCACCCTCTCACCCTCTCACCCTCCTCACCCCTCTCACCCTCTCACCCTCTCACCCTCCTCACCCTCCTCACCCTCCTCTCCCTCCTCACCCTCTCACCCTCTCACCCTCCTCCCCTCACCCCTCTCACCCTCTCACCCTCCTCACCCTCTCACCCTCTCACCCCTCCACCCTCCACCCTCTCACCCTCCTCACCCTCCTCACCCTCTCTCCCTCCTCACCCTCTCACCCTCTCACCCTCCTCACCCTCCTCACCCCTCACCCTCTCACCCTCCTCACCCTCCTCACCCTCTCACCCTCCTCACCCTCCTCACCCTCCTCACCCTCTCACCCTCCTCACCCTCCTCACCCTCTCCCCTCACCCTCTCACCCTCCTCACCCTCTCACCCTCTACCCTCCTCACCCTCTCACCCTCTCACCCTCCTCACCCTCCTCACCCTCTCACCCTCTCACCCTCCTCACCCTCCTCACCCTCCTCACCCTCTCACCCTCCTCACCCTCTCACCCCTCCCCTCACCCTCTCACCCTCTTCCTCACCCTCCTCACCCTCTCACCCTCTCACCCTCCTCACCCTCTCACCCTCCTCACCCTCCTCACCCTCCTCACCCTCTCACCCTCTCACCCTCTCACCCTCCTCACCCTCTCACCCTCTCACCCTCCTCACCCTCTCACCCTCCTCACCCTCTCACCCTCTCTCCCTCCTCACCCTCTCACCCTCCACCTCACCCTCTCACCCTCCTCACCCTCTCACCCTCTCACCCTCTCACCCTCCTCACCCTCTCACCCTCTCACCCTCCTCACCCTCTCACCCTCTCCCCTCTCACCCTCTCACCCTCCTCACCCTCTCACCCTCTCACCCTCTCACCCTCCTCCTCACCCTCCTCACCCCTCTCCCCTCCTCACCCTCCTCACCCTCTCACCCTCTCACCCTCTCACCCTCCTCACCCTCTCACCCTCCTCACCCTCCTCACCCTCTCACCCTCCTCACCCTCCTCACCCTCTCACCCTCTCACCCTCCTCACCCTCTCACCCTCTCCACCTCCTCACCCTCTCACCCTCTCACCCTCTCACCCTCTCACCCTCCTCACCCTCTCACCCTCTCACCCTCTCACCCTCCTCACCCTCCTCACCCTCCTCTCCCTCCTCACCCTCTCACCCTCCTCACCCTCCTCACCCTCTCACCCTCTCACCCTCCTCACCCTCTCACCCTCTCACCCTCTCACCCTCTCACCCTCTCACCCTCTCCCTCCTCACCCTCCTCACCCTCTCAC
>NC_141825.1:29259268-29292298 GCF_982586985.1 Callionymus lyra | reverse complement strand
TGAGTGAGTGAGTGAGAGAGTGAGAGTGAGAGAGAGTGAGAGAGAGAGTGAGAGAGTGAGTGAGAGAGAGAGTGAGAGAGTGAGAGAGAGAGTGAGAGAGTGAGAGAGAGAGGTGAGTGAGTGAGGGAGAGAGTGAGAGAGTGAGTGAGTGAGAGAGTGAGTGAGTGAGTGAGTGAGTGAGTGAGTGAGAGAGTGAGTGAGAGAGTGAGTGAGAGAGTGAGAGAGTGAGTGAGTGAGAGAGTGAGAGAGAGAGAGTGAGAGAGAGAGTGAGTGAGTGAGAGAGTGAGAGAGTGAGTGAGAGAGTGAGTGAGTGAGAGAGTGAGAGAGAGAGTGAGAGAGAGTGGAGAGTGAGAGAGAGAGAGTGGGAGAGAGAGTGAGTGAGTGAGAGAGTGAGAGAGTGAGTGGGAGAGTGGTGTGAGTGAGTGAGTTCAACCAGGCCTGGTTGATGAGTTTGAAGCACGTAGACAAAGAATCCATGTAAAAAAAAATATATATATATATATATAAAGTTTTATTCTCGTTCAAGTCATTATTGCAGATGAAAATGTTGAAGAATTAAAGTTTATTAATTTATTTATTTTTTTGATGCAGTTGTTCTGACGTGAGGTGCAATATCAAGTTTGACCAGCAGGTGAACATAGTTTGTTCGAATAATGATCAGATAAACACATGGTTTTAATAAATAATATTAATAATAATGAAGTTGTTTAAGTTCAATTCAATTCAATTCAATTTTATTCAAAGTGTCTTATCATAACAAAGTTATCTCAAGACACTATACAGTTGAAATAAGACTACAGTTGATTAAGGAAAAATAGATCCAGCAATTAAACAAAGAGCAAGAAACAAAACACTGTACAGTGAGCAATGGAGAGGAAAAACTTCCTTTTAGAAGCAGAAACCTGGAGCGGAACCAGACTCATTGTTGACGGCCTGCCGCTTTGACCGGCTGGGAGGAAGGATGGGGGGGTAGACAGATGGATAAGGAGAGGAGTGAGGGAGGATACAGTGAGAAAAGAGGAGAGTGTAGGAGGGTCCATGGGGGTGCTGGAGAGAACTCGGGATCTGATGACGTGGTGAAGATCCTGGATCAGCAGCAGCTCTGGAGGTGGATCCCTGGATCAGCAGCAGCTCTGGAGGTGGACCCCTGGATCAGCAGCAGCTCTGGAGGTGGATCCCTGGGGCTCCGGGAGAGAAATAAAAAGGTGTGGGTTTGGGACAAATGTAGACAATACACAGGTATACAGACTCCGGTGACGGGTGAAGATATATAGAGGGGGGGGGGGGTTGAAAGGAGGTCAGAGGGCACATACCTAGCACAGCAGATCCAGACACAGGGGCCCAAGCCGCGGCAGGAACCCGCGGGAGACCAGGACCCGGCAGGCGAGATAACCACCAGAGCCGACCCCAAACACCAGCGAGAAGGCGGACCACCACCGGGGGCGCGAGAGGGCGGGCACAGGCGAGGACAACTGAGGAGGCAGAGAGGGGGAGGCACCAGGCGCAGGCACCGGGGCAGAGGGACAGCCAGAAGAACCAGTCAGGGGATAGAGCCCCGGGGCCAGGCCGGGCGACGGAGGACCCCCAGACTGTCAGGCCGCCACCAAGTCCATAGCAGGGGACCAAGTCAAGGAGATAGGGATCCACCACAGCAGCGGCGGCGGAGCCCCCCCCAATACCCTGCGGACACGGCCAGTAGCCGGGTCGAGTGCCACCGCATGAGCCCGGGGGAGCAATGGCCAGGCACCGGCCCAGGTCCCCCGGGTCACAGGGGGGCCACGGTTGTGCGGGCAGGGCGGGGGCAATGGGGCTGCAGCCGTCCGGGAACGGCCCCCAATCTTTGAACTGTAGACCGTCCCCAACAGCCGCAGCCCACCTCCCCCATGAGGGAAGTTTGGGGGGCCAGCAGTATTCCATGGGCGGTCCACGGTCTCTAAGGTGCAGAGGCCCCGCCCATCACACGTACTGACCCCCAGCCACCATGCAGTACCCAGGGGGACATGCCTCCGCCGTCCCCCCAATGTGGCCCCGCCCAGTGTGGCCCCCCCCACCCGGGAAGCCCCTGAAAGACCGACCAACCCGGCCACGAACCCCCAGGACCAAGGGCGACAAACTCCCCGACCACAGCACATGCCACACAGGGCGGGTAGAGGACCACAGCCACCGCTGCAGCAGACACCCACCCCAAGACAGGCCCCCCACCACAGACCAGGCGAAGCCATCGGGGCCGGAAGGTCATCCAGAACACCCGGCCAGCCCCAGCCCCACCCCTAACGGTTCACCCGCCAACCCCGTCAGTGGGACCAGCAACCCCCCAGCCCCAGCACCGCCCCCAGCGCAACCCCCCAACCACCCCCGCCAGCACCAGCCCCCACGCACCACCAAAGACCCCCCGGAAGCGGGCCACCCCCCCGCCGGTGCATGGGGCCATCGCGGCACCAGCGGTCACCACCACCAGGCCCAAGGCACCCACAGGCCCCACCCGCCGGGCCCCTCACACCCGAACCGGCCAAGTTAGAACGGCCCCGGCGAGAAAAGAAGGATATACAGAGCTTGGTGTCTAAAACTAAAACTAAAACTCCTCCAGCATTCTCAGCCTATAGCAGCTAAAGATAAACAGTTTTGTTAGTTATGACAGCTAGAGATAAACAGTCAAGTTAGTTATAGGCTTTATCGAAAAGTAAGGTTTTAAGATTATTTTTAAACATAGAGAGGGTGTCTGCCCTCCGGACTGAAGCCGGTAGTTTGTTCCACAGCAGAGGGGCTTGAAAACTGAAGGCCCTGGCTCCAAATCTACATTTAGAGATTTGTGGTATAACAAGTAGATCAGAGTTTAGGGATCGTAAGGTCCTTGAGGGTTGGTAAGTTTGGATTAAATCTTTAATGTATGTTGGTGCTAGACCATGTAAGGCTTTATAGGTTAGGAGAAGGATTTTAAATTGTATTCTAAATTCTACTGGAAGCCAATGTAGGGAAGACAGTACAGGTGTGTTCGCGCCTCTTAGTCTTAGTCAGGACACGAGCTGCAGGTGAATGAGCTGAAGATTCTGAGAGACTTTTTAGAACATCCTGACAGAAGAGAGTTACAATAGTCCAGCCTGGAGGTAACAAAAGCATGGATGAGCTTCTCAGCAGCATCTAAAGGAAGGAAATGCCTGATTTTTGAAATGTTACGAAGGTGGAAGTAAGCAGTCCGTGAGATTTGTTTTATGTGTGAGTTAAATGATAAGTCCTCGTCAAAGCAGACACTGATTCTTTACAGTGGTGCTCGTAGCAGGAGCAAGTTATGTAAAGATCATTAGTTAATGATTGTCTGAGATGTTGTGGACCAACTAGTAAAACCTCAGTCTTTTCCGAGTTCAGTAGGAGGAAGTTTTTGGTCATCCATGACTTGATATGTGTGATACAGGACTGTAGTTGTGTAGCTGAATTCTTTCATCTGCTTCATGGACAAGTAAAGTTGGGTGTCATCAGCATAACAGTGAAAATGTATAGAGTGTCTTCTAATCAAGTCTAGTGGGAGCATATAGATTGTGAATAGTATTGGACCAAGAACAGAACCTTGTGGGACACCATAGCTGACCTTAGTGTGTGTCGATGAGAGGTGGTTGACATGTTCATAGTGCGTTCTATCCGACAGGTAAGATTTAAACCAGTCAAGAGCAGTTCCACGAATACCTAAATGGTTTTCTAGCCTCTGTAGAAGGATTTGGTGTCAACAGTGTCAAATGCAGCACTGAGATCTAGAAGAACAAGAACTGAAACATGGCTCTGATCAGAGGCCATCAGTAGGTCGTTACTTACTTTTACCAGGGCGGTCAAGTTAAGTTACATATTTAACTTCATCACTTCAAACAAGTATTAAACTCTTCAACGACTTCAGGCTTTGACTGAGAAAGTTTTCGCACCGAAACACGAGAAGATCAAACTTTCTTCAAAATAAAAGAATATTTGCAGACGTGTTGAAGGTCAAAGTTCAAGTTACAAAACAAAGCAGATGCATCTCGTGAACACGTTAAGTATCAGACGTGTCTGTTAATGTTTAACATCTGGAGCTGAAGCTTCACTGGTTCGTTTGTTCGGTCGAGCTTCACTGACGCTGATCCAGAAAGAAAGCCATGAAGATAATCTTTCAAATGAACGAGGATTAATGGATGAAATGATGCTTCTGAGGGTGACGTGTGACCAGCAGGGGGCGCAGTGGTGTGTGATGAAACTACAGTAGATTCATAACGTTTGAAAACATGATCATATATAATATTAAACTTTATAAAACCCTTCAATGATCCAAAGGTTTGTTTAGATTTAAAGATTCAACCTTTCATTTGATTTATGCTCCATTATCAACGAAATATATCTGTTTATAAATGTTCTTCTGGTCGTGTTGTTCTCAGTGTTATCTTGACCTTTAAAGTATATACTTTATTGAATACTGTTTTGATTTTTTAAGCGCTTTGTGACCCTGGTCTGGAAAAGTACTTTATAAATACAAACTACTTACTTACTTACTTGTCAATCATTTACTTCACGACTTATCAGCTCAAGATTTGAACATCATGCAGTTTCTGTTCATTTTATTTCTATCATAACCTTCGATGAATAACATCTACACAATCTTTTGTGTAACTATTATTGTCATGATGGACACGAGACCTTCTACACAAGTTTGTGTTTGACTCAAATATTCGATTGTATTTAGTTTATAAACACAAGATAAAAAACATGTCGTTCTTCTGTTTGTGGACTCAGAAGGTCAAAGGTCACCGACAACAGTTGTGTAACCGGGCGTGTGTACCTGCAGGTGTGCGTCACCCCGTCTACAAGGCCATGTCCTGCCGACCTCCCGTCCTGCCCGTCGACCGACACACATCCCATAATAATATCAAAGACGTGGACGTGTCAGACCTGGGATCGAGGAACTACGGCGCTCGCTCCGACTTCTACTGTCTGGTGACCAGAGACGACCTTTGACCTCCAGACCTTCGACCTCTTTGTGCCAAGTTTGTTTTTTTAAATGTGAATTTACTGTGTTGTTGTTGTTGTTGTTGTCGAGCAGATGATTGACACGTCCTTGTTGTTGTTGTCGAGCAGATGATTGACGTGTCAAATAGAAATATGTTTTCGATTCGTTCGTTCAATGCTCGTCACTTTGTTCTCCGACAGGGGGCGCAAGTTTCCCGCTTGTTTTTATTTGACTTTCGTTTAGTCACGTGACGCTTTTGTTTGATTTGAATACAGGTGAAGGAGCCTCAGGTGTTGACAAGAATAAAAGTGCTTCAAAAGATCTTCTGTGTGTGTGTGTGTGTGTGTGTGTGTCTGTGTGTGTGTGTCTGTGTGTGAGTGTGAGTGTGAGTGTGTGTGTGTGTGTCTGTGTGTGTGTGTGGGTGTGTGTGTGTGTGTGTGTGTGTGTGTGTGTGTGTGTGTCTGTGTGTGAGTGTGAGTGTGTGTGTGTGTGTCTGTGTGTGTGTGTGGGTGTGTGTGTGTGTGTGTGTGTGTGTGTGTGTGTGTGTGTGTGTCTGTGTGTGAGTGTGAGTGTGTGTGTGTGTGTCTGTGTGTGTGTGTGGATGTGTGTGTGTGTGTGTGTGTGTGTGTGTGTGTGTGTGTGTGTGTGTGTCCATGTGTGGGTGTCTGTGTGTGAGTGTGTGTGTGTGTGTGTCTGTGTGTGGGTGTGGGTGTGTGTGTGTGTGTGTGTGTGTGTGTGTGTCCATGTGTGTGTGTCTGTGTGTGTGTGTCTGTGTGTGAGTGTGTGTGTGTGTGAGGGTGTGTGTCTGTGTGTGTGTCTGTGAGCGTGTGTGTGTGTGTGAGGGTGTGTGTGTGTGAGTGTGAGTGTGTGTGTGTGTGTGTGTGTGTGTGAGCGTGTGTGAGGGTGTGTGTGTGTGTGCGTGTGTGTGTGCGTGTGTGTGTGTGAGCGTGTGTGAGGGTGTTTGTGTGTGAGTGTGAGTGTGTGTGTGTGTGTGTGTGTGTGTGTGTGTGAGTGTGTGTGTGTGTGCGGAACAAATGCGACGAAGGGGCGGAGCTTGAGTGTGACGTCATTTCAAGATGTTTATTAGAAAAAATAATCCAAGTGATGATCAATGTTTGCTCGATATTATTCAGAACAGTTTGTTCTGACTGCACTAACACACACACACACACACACACACTCTCACACACGCTCACACACACACTCACACAGACACACACACACACAGACACACACACTCACACAGACACACACATAGTTATATTGCTGAAGCAGAACAATCAATTATATTTCCACCCTGATAAACACAAACAACCACAACCATCCAAACAACAAAGTATAAAATGATTTTAAGAGACGTTTGTACAAATGTTTCTAAACTTCTGTCGCATCAACGCAGAAGAAGAACGAACCTTAAAAACATGTTTTCACACGACAACTGGATCCTCCAACAACAAACACACAAATCCCTGATTCCACACATTTTTAAACATCTTGGAAATCAATAGTCGATCGATCGACTTGTGTCTCGTCGGCTTCACAGGCTCGTGTCCACGAAGTCGCGTCTCTGGAAGCCTTTCTGCAACACAAGAGTCGCACAAACGCACACATTACACACTGACGTCATCACGCAGAAGAAAGAAGTAGTTTGTGTTGTTGTTGTTTTGAGGAAAACAAGATCAATAAATAGAGATGAAATAAACAACATTCAAACTGTTATTACACCATAAATACTTCAGTAATAACCACTAAAACTTGAAGTTGTGAGTTCGACGCTCGATCGACGACAAAGTTTCGAACATAGTTTCGTACGAAGAACTTTTTCTCTTGAAAGCATATTTCGAGATGTCGGGTCTTGTTCGTGGGAAACCTGCCGGCGCCGCACCCTGAGGTGCAAGTTCCAATGTGTCTGGGAGGAGATATGCCTTGCTCAACGAGCGGGACACGCGTGTGCGTGTGCGTGTGCGTGTGCGTGTGCGTGTGCGTGTGCGTGTGCGTGTCAGCAGTCGACGTATGGTGTAGTCCCAGGAATGTCATAACTCTCACTCTTTATCACACACACTCTACACAAACTCTACACACACACACACACACACACACACACACACACACACACACACACACACACGCACACACACACGCACACACACACACACACACGCACAGGGCGTGGCGCGACACCAACCCTCCAGACTCACACACAGGTGTGACTCACCGCTTTGTAATTTTTGTGTAGTTTCTTGTACTGGAACATGTTGCTGAGAACCGTCGCCGCCGCCTTCGCCGCCTTCATCTTGGCTTGACTGAAACACACCATCGCACACAAACACACACAGTTGTGAGTCGTGGTCAGGAGGCGACGCACACCCGAGGCGCACACACACACACACACACACTCACTTGCTGTCCTGCGTGTCCTTGAGGGCCACCAGCTTGGGCAGGCCGTCGAAGAAGGTGATGTCTCGGGCGGCGACGTGGCTGCTGGTCACCAGGTTGTTGAGGACGCCGCAGATGTTCACCACCACGTCGCTGGACGGCTCCTTCTGGCGCCCGTCGACCGGGAGTTTGGTCACCATGTGGTTCACGACCTTCGTGGCTGCGAGAAAAAAAACGACCTTCAAAGTGTGCACGAGATGTTGTTCAAAACACTCGATCAAAAGTTGCAGCTAGCTTAGCATTTTAGCATCCTAGCATTAGCATTAGCATTAGCACGTGTCACTCAGTGAAAGATAAAGAGTTTTATTGCTGAACAAATCTTTGGTAACTTGGAGGAGCCAAGGTCAAGGTACTTGAAACACTGACACCTGTCACTTATTTTAAACACTGACACCTGTCACTTATCTTATCTTAGACACTGACACCTGTCACTTATTTTAAACACTGACACCTGTCACTTATCTTAAACACTGACACCTGTCACTTAAACACTGACACCTGTCACTTATCTTAAACACTGACACCTTCACTTATCTTATCTTAAACACTGACACCTGTCACTTATCTTAAACACTGACACCTGTCACTTAAACACTGACACCTGTCACTTATCTTAAACACTGACACCTTCACTTATCTTATCTTAAACACTGACACCTTCACTTATCTTATTTTAAACACTGACACCTGTCACTTATCTTAAACACTGACACCTGTCACTTATCTTAAACACTGACACCTGTCACTTATCTTATCTTAGACACTGACACCTGTCACTTATTTTAAACACTGACACCTGTCACTTATCTTAAACACTGACACCTGTCACTTAAACACTGACACCTGTCACTTATCTTAAACACTGACACCTTCACTTATCTTATCTTAAACACTGACACCTGTCACTTATCTTAAACACTGACACCTGTCACTTAAACACTGACACCTGTCACTTATCTTAAACACTGACACCTTCACTTATCTTATCTTAAACACTGACACCTTCACTTATCTTATTTTAAACACTGACACCTGTCACTTATCTTAAACACTGACACCTGTCACTTATCTTAAACACTGACACCTGTCACTTATCTTATCTTAAACACTGACACCTGTCACTTATCTTAAACACTGTCACTCAAGACCATGTTAGAAGCTGAAGCTCCGACTCAGGCGTCGACTCGATATCGTGTCTGTCAATCACTCAAACCCGAGCGTCACCGTGGCAACAGCAGACTGACCCATGTCGTTCTTGTCTCTGGCGTGACGCGACAGGTTCCGCAGGAAGCCCGTGAGCGAGCGCAGCTCCAGGTCGTTGTTGGTGCGGAGAAGGTCCAACAGAACCGGCAGAATCCTCTGCTGCTCCAGAGAGAAGCGGCTCAGGACGGACGCCCACTGGAGGAGAAGAAGAAGGTCATGATCTGGTGAACATCTCGTACGATCGAGCACATGCATGGACACCGACCCGCTTGTCTCCGGCCGTGATGTTCTGAAGAGCTCCTGCTGCTGCTTCTCTGGTGGTGGAGTTGATCTCACACTGAGTCAGGACCTGCTTGTAGACCCCGATGATCTGAGGGTGCCACAGCCACTCCACGCCCTTGGGCACCCGGGACACCTCGGTGAAGGTGCTCAGGTCCTGGTTGGTGCTCTGATGGAGGGAAGAAGGTTGAGCGTCTGGAGCAGAAGAAAGTCAGTGATGGTCTCCTACGTTCTTGGTCTTCCTGCTGTTAGGAGTGAAGCACCCGATGGCTTCTCCCTTCCCGGACCCCTGGTCCCTGCTGGGGCCCTCGAGGCGCATGAGGGCTGACGGAGGCAGCTCAGAGTAGAGCTGGTACGAGAGGTTCCTCAGGATGCAGACGGAGTTCTCCACGCCCTGAGATCAGAGGAGCCGTGAAGGAACGTGAACGACGCCGGACATCAGGAGCCGTCGAGCCTCACCTTGTTCTCGGACTTGTTGTCGGCCAGAGAGGTCTTGATGTAGGTCACCAGAGAGTCCACCAGACCGTGGGTGTCTCTCATCCTCTGACGCGTCTTCTCGTTCACGGAGCTCAGGTTCCTGAGAAGAGGAGGAGGTCAGAGGTCAGAGGTCAGAACGTCTGGAGTCCAATGAACCTGGAGTCGGATCCAAGACGACGATCCAAGATGTCGATTCAGTTTCAGTGACGACGACAAACGTGATCAGGAAGTTTTAACTGATCCA
The DNA here is from genome assembly GCF_982586985.1 of Callionymus lyra. Lineage (NCBI taxonomy): Eukaryota > Metazoa > Chordata > Actinopteri > Syngnathiformes > Callionymidae > Callionymus > Callionymus lyra. The sequence continues at coordinate 29,282,696 of NC_141825.1, read as the reverse complement.
GCGTCAGAAGATTGTTATTTTATATATATATATATATATATATATATATATATATATATATAGTCTCAGACATTAACAACAGAGCTCAGAGCTACTGATCCAACCTTCAGCCGATCCCGGATCATCAAGCCTCTCTGATCCTGAACTGATCCTGGAGCAGCGACGCACCTGAAGCAGCCGGTCGTGTTGTAGAAGATGTCGGCCTCCGACGGCGAGTGAGTGATTCCGTCCGACTCGTCGCCGCTGGACAGAGGGATCAGGATCTTCTCCGTCAGATCAGGAAGAACTTCTCGCGCCAGTTTGTCCTTCAGGTTGTCCTTGGAAGAAAGATTCCACATGATGCCTGCAGAGGAACATGTTCACACGACGATCAATACTTTAAACGTATAATCAATAAAACAATATGTTAATGATCTTAAAATTCATCTTAAATCCTCGTCAAAGTTTAACTTTATCAACGTATGAACTTTTATATTGTTTAAGAATTAATCAATGAATTAAACTCATCAAGCATCACATTATTGATCAATTCATCACCACAGGAAATAGAATTATTGATCAATTCATCACCACAGGAAATAGAATTATTGATCAATTCATCATCACAGGAAATAGAATTATTGATCAATTCATCACCACAGGAAATAGAATTATTGATCAATTCATCAACACAGGAAATAGAATTATTGATCAATTCATCACCACAGGAAATAGAATTATTGATCAATTCATCACCACAGGAAACAGAATTATTGATAAGTTCAATCACAGGTTCTGTCAGCTCGAGGACGTGTTCAGGTCCAGTCTCTCATGGACACCAGGACAAAGGTTCTCACCCGTGATGTTCTTCTGCAGCTCGGGGTCCGGCTCCTTCAGCGCCTCCATCATCTGAGGGATCCCTCCTTCCTCGATCAGCGCCACCTTGTTGTCCATGTTCTCGTAGATGAGGTTTCGCGTGGCTCCGGTGGCGTAACGCTGGACCTCCTGGTTCTCGCTGTTGAAGAGCCGGACCAGTTCACTGATGCCCTTGTAGTGCCGCACCTGAGACACACCAGAGCCGTGAGAAGAAGATCTTCATGTGGAAGATCTGGTGTTTAGAGGAACAGTGTCTCCTTCAATGAATTCACTTTTAAACGTAAGTGAACTGATTGATTATAGAATCAAATATCACGTCATCAGTCGTTTCTTCAAGATAACGTTTTCACCAAAATCTCGACCTTTGACCGTCATTAAAGAGGTTGTCGGTTCAATCCCAGCTCCTTGTTGTGTCTCAAAACCTAATGGTGCTGCGTGGCAGCCTACTCCCATCAGTGTGTGAACGTGTGTGAAATAACTATTCAATTAAGTAACTAAGTAATTTTTATTTATATAGCGCTTTTCCAGGGTCACAAAGAACTTAAACAATCAAAACAATATTCAATAAAATATATACTTTAAAGATCAAGATAATACTGAGAACACATCAAACACAGAGATGGTTCCAAAGCTTAGGAACAACAGTCTGGAAGGATTTCTCTCCTCTGGTCCAGAAGTTCAGGAACCATCAGTAGATTCTGATCCACAGACCTCAGAGCCCGAGCTGGGGTGTAAGTCTGGATCAGATCACTGATGGAAGGTCTGACCATGAATAGATCTGAAAGTAAGAACCAGAATTTTAAAATGATCCTGAAAGAAACTGGCAGCCAGTGAAGAGTTTGAAGGAGAAATGTGAGTTCTTCTACTAGAGCGGCTCAGAGTTCTGAATCAACTGCAGACGAGACGATCCTTCTTGTTAAGACATGAAAACAAACTGTTACAATAGTCCAGACGAGAAGAAACAAACACATGGATTATAAGATCCAGATCATGTTCCGACAACATTTTTTTAAGTTTAGAGATTTTTCTCAGTTGAAGGAAACAGTTTCTGGTCAGTTTTCTTCAGTGTTGAACAAGAGACATGTCTTTATCAAATACAACACCCAGGTTTCTCAGGCTCAGTTTGACAGACTGACTTAAGTCACTCAAGTACTGACTCAACCCTGAACCTTATTATTAGGAGCAATCACCAGAGTTTCAGTTTTGTCCACATTTAGCTCCAAAGTGTTTTCACTCATTGTTTGATTTCTAGCAACAATAGACTAAGTTCAGCCTCTGGAGCTCAGTTGGGTCAAAAGAGCAGTAGAGCTGGATGTCATCAGCAAACATGTGATAAGAAACATCTGGAAATCTCTGAATGATTTTACCGAGGGGAATCAATTACAGCAAAAACAATAAAAGACCCAGAACAGAACCTTGAGGGACTCCACACAACAGATCTGACGATTCAGACCTCATTTGATTGACAGATACACTAAAACTGCGCCCAGAAAGGTAAGATGAGAACCATTCTAACACAGACCCAGACAGTCTTCATCCCTCAGTCTTCTCAGCAGGATCTGGTGATCAACTGTGTCAAAGGCTGAGGACAGATCCAAGAGAACCAGAACATCATGATGTCACTGGACACCTTCAGTAAGACTGTCTCCGTAGAGTTATGTTTACAGAAGCCAGACTGAAACTTCTCATGGATGTCGCTCTGATCCAGGAACAGCTGCTCAGACACCACCTTCTCCAAGATCTTGGACGAGAAAGGGAGCTTAGAAATAGGCTTGAAATTACTGAGGTCAGTTGGGTCTAAGCCTGTTTTTTTGAGCAGAGGCTCCACAATGGCATGTTTAAATGCATTGCGAAAAACCCCTGTTGAAAGGGAGAGGTTCACCATATTGGTAACCCAGAGGCCAACTACATCAAATACTTTCATAAAAAGCCTACAAGGAAGGAAGTCATCTGAGCAAGAGGAGGGTTTCATCTTGTTCACTAGTGATGAAATATCACCCAGATATACACCACTGAAGGAAGACGAAGAGGAGGAGAGGGGCTCAGAGACAGCAGTGAAGGAAGACCAAGAGGAGGAGAGGGGCTCAGAGAAAGCAGTGAAGGAAGACCAAGAGGAGGAGAGGGGCTCAGAGACAGCAGGGGTTCCACACAAAGGGGAAGAGATTTTCTCTTTGATCAATTTAATTTTGTTAGTAAAAACCTCAACAATGCATTGCTGTCAGCTTCACAGAAGACAGGCGTGATTTGAGGAGCAGGAGACACGAGAGAATTAATCGTGTCAAACAACACTTTGGGGTTTTCCTTATTTGCTGCTACCAGTTTTCTGATGTTATCAGATCAGGCAGTTTCCACCATCTCATTGTAAGAAGAATGAACTAGTAATAATAATACTTTATTAACTATTATTATTATTATTCAAGAATGTGTTACCATTAAAACGATGACAAAAACAAATGATTCTCTTCACAGCTCAAACAAACAAGGAAATGTGTTGCTGTTTAAATTCGATGAATAAGTTAAAAAATGCTGAGTCTGAGTTCCGCACAGTCAAACTGGTTTGAACCGGTTTCGATTTAACTTCCTGTCTTTGAACCTTCAGTCTCTGATAACAGTCGTTGAGATCAAAGGTCGTGAAGCTGTAGTTATCAGTGAGTGAAGGTGTGTCCAGAGTCACACACATGAGAGAGTGAGTGTGTGTCTTTGTGTGTGTGTGTATGCGTGTGTATGTCTGTGTGTCTGTGTCTTTGCGTGTGTGTGTGTGTGTGTCTGTGTGTTTGTATGTGTGTGTCTTTGCATGTGTATGTCTGTGTGTCTGTGTGTGTGTGTCTTTGCGTGTGTGTGTGTGTGTGTGGTTACCTCATTCTTGGCGTCGCTGTCGTTGTAACACTCGTGTTGAATATAAGCCGCTCCAAGGACCTGCAGCTCAGGATCAGAGTCTCTCAAGTGTTGAACAGCTGAAGCCATGTTGAGAGACGTGATCCTACACACAAACACACAACTTAACATCATCTATACACATGAACACACAACTTTACATCATCTACACACATGAGCACACAACTTTACATCATCTACACACATGAACACACAACTTTACATCATCTACACACATGAGCACACAACTTTACATCATCTCCACAAACTACTCACAACTGAGTATCATCTCCACAAACTACACACAACTGAGTATCAGCTACACAAACTACACACAACTGAGTATCATCTACACAAACTACACACAACTGAGCATCATCTACACAAACTCCACACAACTGAGTATCATCTCCACAAACTACACACAACTGAGCATCATCTCCACAAACTACACACAACTGAATATCATCTACACAAACTACACACAACTGAGTATCATCTACACAAACTACACACAACTGAGTATCATCTACACAAACTACACACAACTGAGTATCATCTCCACAAACTACACACAACTGAGCATCATCTACACAAACTAAACACAACTGAGCATCATCTCCACAAACTACACACAACTGAGTATCATCTCCACAAACTACACACAACTGAGTATCATTTACACACATTAACACACAACTGAGCATCATCTACACAAACTACAGACAACTGACCATCATCTACACAAACTACACACGACTGAGTATCATCTACACAAACTACACACAACTGAGTATCATCTACACAAACTACACACAACTGAGCATCATCTTCACAAAGTACACACAACTGAGTATCATCTACACAAACTACACACAACTGAGCATCATCTCCACAAACTACAGACAACTGAGTATCATCTTTGTAAACTACACACAACTGAGAATGTGTGTGTGTGCGTGTGTGTGTGTGTGTGTGTCAGTAAAAGTAGAAAGTCAGAAAAGTACACAAATGATTGTGTCTGTCAGAGAGTAAATACACACACGTTTGTGTGTGTGTGAAAGCATTAAATACAAAGGTGTGTGTGTGTGCGTACGTGCATGTGTGTGAGAGAGTAAACACACACATGCGAGGGTGTGTGTGTGACAGTAAACACACCCATGTGAGTGCGAAGCTACAATCTGGGAAGAAGTTGTTGTGTTACTTTTGGGAAAAGTGTCGTTTGTTTGTGACACACATGCAACACACAAACCAAGACACACCACTATGTCTGTGATACATCATTTCTACCCTTTGACCTCACAATGTTTTTGTTTGTGTTTCACTTGATGTTCAGTTGCCATGGTAACCGACTGTTTATTTATTCATCATATTTGTTTGTTCAGTTTATTTCATTTGATCGTTTTGTAAATAAAACTATAAACGAACAAAAATCTTTGTAAGAAACAAGTCACATGACGTTCAGTTCATCGTCACTAGATCATGCTCACAACAACAACACAACAACAACAACGCAACAACAACAACACAACAACAACAACACAACAACGCAACAATAACAACACAACAACGCAACAACAACAACACAAGAACACAACAACAACATAACAACACAAGAACACAAGAACAACAACATAACAACGCAACAACACAACAACAACAACGCAACAACAACAACACAAGAACACAACAACAACATAACAACACAACACAAGAACACAAGAACAACAACACAACAACACAACAACAACACAACAGTGTGAAGCCTCGTCAGCATCACTGGTCTTGAACACGTTGAATGACGTTTGAACGACCTTGACCTGAACCTTCAAACTCAACATACCAGGTGTCGTCAACAACAAAAGCTCCCATCATGCTTTGCTGCCCAGCCAACCAATCACAGCTGTCACTAAATAGGTGCGTGTGAAAGGCATCATGGGAGTTTGAACGTCAGGGGTGGACTCACCCGCTCAGGTTCCCGACGCTTCCGGCCATGTCGGTCTGGTAGATGTCGACGCCGCGGCCGACGCTCTGCATGCTCTTCACCGACATGGCGCGACTCATGCCGTGACGCTGCATCATCAGGCCTTGAGAACCGCCCGCCGCCGACGCTATGAAGCCGCCGCCGCCGCCGTCGATGCCCTCGCCCACGAAGGGGGCTCCGCCCATTAAGGGGCCCTGAGACACCTGGCGCTGCATGCTGCCCGTCATGGACATCATGCTGTTGCGGTTCCGGTTGTTAATCCTGTTGAGGGTCCGGTATGCCGGGCCCTTGTAGGACGGCTGGTGCGTGAGCTGCACGTCGCCGCCGCCCATCATGTCGCCGCGGGACAGCGTGCCGCTCAGCGAGCGCCTCATGGTGCCGCTGTGCCGGGTCTGGGTGCCGTAGCCGTTGATGTCGCTCTGAGCGTAGCCGCGGTTCAGAGTCGCTCCTCGGTCCGACATCATGCTGCCGGCGTCCTCGCTGGTCCAGGAGGTCACGAGCGGGTGACCCACGGCGTGCAAGGGCATGGTTTCCGTCTCCATCCGGGCCTGAGGTCGGACTTCCTCGCGGTAGCCGCCGCCGCTGCTGCTGTAGCTGTAGCCGCCGCCGCCGCCGCCGCTATAGCTGTAGCCGCCGCCGCCGCCGCCGCCGCCACTGTAGCCACCGCCACCGCTGTAGCCGCCGCCGCCGTAGCCTCCTCCTCCACCGCTCACGCTGATCTTGTGGAGGTGGGACATGTCGGGGCCGGCAGACCTGGAGCTGAAGGTCATAGCAGACCTCTGAGGAGGACCCTGGAGACCAGAGGTTTTGTTCTTCAGGATTCATGATCAAGAGACAAACTCAAGTTCCTGACGTTAGTCTTTGAAACGTTTCCAAGTTTAGTTATAAACCTCTCTGGACTCAGCAGTAAAACTAGTTTAGTTGATTTAAATTAGTTTATGTAAACTAATAAACTAGTTTAAATAAACTAGTTTAAATTAATACGTTTACATAAAGTAGTTTATTAACTGTTAACTAGTTTACATAAACTAGTTTACATAAACTAGTTCAAACAAACTAGTTTATGTAAACTAGTTTGTTTGAACTACTTGTAATGTAAACTAAACTAGTTTATGTAAACTAATTAATAAACTATTTTATGTAAACTAGTTAATAGTTAATAAACTTGTTTATGTAAACTACCACAAATTTATTTAAACGAGTTTATGTGAACTAGTTTAGTTTACATAAATTAGTTCAAAAAACGAGTTTATGTAAACTAGTTCAAATAAACTAGTTTATGTAGTTTATTTAAACTAGTTGAGTTAACATAAACTAGTTCATAGTTTTCCTGCGATTAAATGATGTAAAATGAAGCAAATACTTTGTTTCTTCACTAACTATGGTTGTTTCTTCACTAACTATCGTTGTTTCTTCACTAACTATGGTTGTTTCTTCACTAACTATGGTTGTTTCTTCACTAACTATGGTTGTTTCTTCACTAACTATGGTTGTTTCTTCACTAACTATGGTTGTTTCTTCACTAACTATGGTTGTTTCTTCACTAACTATCGTTGTTTCTTCACTAACTATCGTTGTTTCTTCACTAACTATGGTTGTTTCTTCACTAACTATGGTTGTTTCTTCACCAACTATGGTTGTTTCTTCACTAACTATGGTTGTTTCTTCACTAACTATCCTTGTTTCTTCACTAACTATCCTTGTTTCTTCACTAACTATGGTTGTTTCTTCACTAACTATGGTTGTTTATTCACTAACTATGGTTGTTTATTCACTAACTATGGTTGTTTCTTCACTAACTATGGTTGTTTCTTCACTAACTATGGTTGTTTCTTCACTAACTATGGTTGTTTCTTCACTAACTATGGTTGTTTCTTCACTAACTATGGTTGTTTCTTCACTAACTATGGTTGTTTCTTCACTAACTATCGTTGTTTCTTCACTAACTATGGTTGTTTCTTCACTAACTATGGTTGTTTCTTCACTAACTATGGTTGTTTCTTCACTAACTATGGTTGTTTCTTCACTAACTATGGTTGTTTCTTCACTAACTATGGTTGTTTCTTCACTAACTATGGTTGTTTATTCACTAACTATGGTTGTTTCTTCACTAACTATCGTTGTTTCTTCACTAACTATGGTTGTTTCTTCACTAACTATGGTTGTTTATTCACTAACTATGGTTGTTTCTTCACTAACTATGGTTGTTTCTTCACTAACTATGGTTGTTTCTTCACTAACTATGGTTGTTTCTTCACTAACTATGGTTGTTTCTTCACTAACTATGGTTGTTTCTTCACTAACTATGGTTGTTTCTTCACTAACTATGGTTGTTTCTTCACTAACTATGGTTGTTTCTTCACTAACTATCGTTGTTTCTTCACTAACTATGGTTGTTTCTTCACTAACTATGGTTGTTTCTTCACTAACTATGGTTGTTTCTTCACTAACTATGGTTGTTTCTTCACTAACTATGGTTGTTTCTTCACTCACTATGGTTGTTTCTTCACTAACTATCGTTGTTTCTTCACTAACTATGGTTGTTTCTTCACTAACTATGGTTGTTTCTTCACTAACTATGGTTGTTTCTTCACTAACTATGGTTGTTTCTTCACTAACTATGGTTGTTTCTTCACTAACTATGGTTGTTTCTTCACTAACTATCGTTGTTTCTTCACTAACTATCGTTGTTTCTTCACTAACTATGGTTGTTTCTTCACTAACTATGGTTGTTTCTTCACTAACTATGGTTGTTTCTTCACTAACTATGGTTGTTTCTTCACTAACTATGGTTGTTTCTTCACTAACTATGGTTGTTTCTTCACTAACTATCGTTGTTTCTTCACTAACTATCGTTGTTTCTTCACTAACTATCGTTGTTTCTTCACTAACTATGGTTGTTTCTTCACTAACTATGGTTGTTTCTTCACTAACTATGGTTGTTTCTTCACTAACTATGGTTGTTTCTTCACTAACTATCGTTGTTTCTTCACTAACTATCGTTGTTTCTTCACTAACTATCGTTGTTTCTTCACTAACTATCGTTGTTTCTTCACTAACTATCGTTGTTTCTTCACTAACTATGGTTGTTTCTTCACTAACTATGGTTGTTTCTTCACTAACTATGGTTGTTTCTTCACTAACTATGGTTGACTAGTCTCAGCTCAGACAAGAACATACATGAAGTTCTTGAAGAGATCTGCCACGACGTCTAAACCAATATGAAGACATGTTGGATCAGGAATGTCGAGCGTCGACGTCACAAATGCGTCTCTGACGACAAATACCAGAAGCTCACCATCGTCCTGGACGACGTCTGCATGAACGAGGACTTGGACGAGAAGCTCGGGTTGAACGTCTGGTACTTGATGGTCGAGTCGCCGCCGAAGTCTGAGAAGATCAAAGGATTCCATGAGTTTCATGAGGAGAAGGTCGTGGTCACGTGACCCGTCCAGCAACAATGCTAATGTTCAACCATCGTGATGTTCCTCAGCAGGTCTTTGTTCTTCTCCACGATGACCACGACATTTACATTCTAATCATTGTTCGACTCCTGATCCACCGGTTCTGTTGGTTTGAGGCTCAAATATACGAGAAGATACTTTAGTCTCTTGTTCTTCACTCAAGCATTTAGCATTTAGCATTTAGCATGATGCACTAGCTTAGTAGCATTAGCATCTGCTCTGAATGAAACCGCTTATATAACATAACACACACTAACATACACACACAGAACACACACACACACAGAACACACACACACAAACACAGAACACACACACAAACACAGAACACACACACAAACACACAGAACACACACACAAACACAGAACACACACACAAACACACAGAACACACACACAAACACAGAACACACACACAAACACAGAACACACACACAAACACAGAACACACACACAAACACACAGAACACACACACAAACACAGAACACACACACAAACACACAGAACACACACACACACACAGAACACACACACACAAACACAGAACACACATACAAACACACAGAACACACACACACACACAGAACACACACACAAACACAGAACACAAACACAGAACACACACAGAACACACACACACAGACAAACACACAGAACACACACACAGAGACACACAAATAACACACACAATAGACACACACAAACAGAACACACACAGACACACAAAGAACACACAGAACACACGCACACAAAGAACACACACAATGAAGACACACAAAGAACACACAGACACACAATGAACACACACAGAACACACACAGACACACACAGACACACACACCTGGTCGTATGATTCATGGAAGAACCAAAGTTCACGAACATATAAAAGTCATTTATTATTAAACCTGAAGACTCGGTTGCGACTCGTCGATGAAGTTGTGTTACGTCACTTCTCGTTGCATCGACAAGTTACACACTAACACGACGTTTAAGCAACACAACAGTGGAAACATCATGTAAGTGTCAATGAAACCTGTCAAACTTTCATCTCCTCGTCTGTCATTTCAACACTTTTCCAAGCAACACATCGACAATAAAATGATGACAAACACGTTGTGTTACAGTTTGTGTCTGACAGTCGTAAAAATAAGTGATGTTTGCAACACACATTCCTCTCGTGAACACACTGAGGCTGGAACACACACATGATCCTCTCGACACACAAACCAAACCTGTTGGTTCAGCAGAGAATGACTGACATGTACCTGAGGAGCCACGCCCACCTACGCCCTGCACACCTGACACACCTGACACACCTGACACACCTGAGACACACACACCTGACACACACATGCCTGACACACACACACACTGAACACGCCTAACACACACACACCTGACACACACACACGCCTGAGACACACACACACACACACACACAGACACAGACACAGACACAGACACAGACACACACACACACACACACACCTGACACACACACACCTGACACACACACACACACACACACACACACACACACACACACACACACACCCACACCCACACACACACACACGCCTGACACACGCACACACACACACACGCCTGACACACACACACGCCTGACACACACACACACTGAACACGCCTGACACACACACGCACACACACACACACACGCCTGACACACGCACACGCCTGACACACACATACCTGACACACACACACACACACACACACACACACACACGCCTGACACACGCACACACACACACACACACACACACACACACACACACACACACACACACACACACACACACACACACACACACACACACACACACACACACACACACACACACACACACACACACACACACACACACAGAACACGCCCCGCTAGAGAAAGTGCTTCATATCTTTAAATATTGACATAAAGACTCACATTGTCAAAAAACAACAAGTACACAACTCAGGTGGAGATAGACAGACACACAACTGTGGCTCATGAAGTGTGTGTTTGACAACAAAGCGACATCATGAGTTCAGGTGAGTTTAAGTTTCTCACGACATGTTTGTGTGAAGAAGACGCAGAGAAACTTGATCCACATGTTGAGGCTCGTGTTCTGCAGGAACACACTGTGTTATGATCAATGTATTGATCCATGTATGGATCAATACATTGATCCATGATACTGATCAATTTACTGATAATAACACACTGAGTTCACTGTGTTATGATCAATGTATTGATCCATGTACTGATCAATTTACTGATCCATGATACTGATCAATACATTGATCAATGATACAGTATCAATGTACTGATCAATGTACTGATCCATGTATTGATCCATACATGGATCAATACATGGATCAGTACATTGATACTGTATCAATGATCAATGTATTGATCAATGTACTGATCAATGATGTCAATGACAGTATCATGGATGAGTATCAATGATACTCATCCATGATACTGATCAATACATTGATCAATACATTGATCAATGTATTGATCAGTATCATGGATGAGTATCATTGATCAATACATTGATACTGATCCATGTATTGATCTAAAACCACATCTAAATCTATGAGAAACATCTCCGCCTGAACATCAACTTCCATCAATAATAAATCAAACACTTTCGTCTATTTTTACTCTCAAGGTTCAAAACTGGCTTTTAGTTCAAAGACACTAAATTATGAACAAACAACGAAGCATGAGTTGATAAAAGTTCAATAAAGTGTTTGTCATCGTTTTATCTATTATTGTTTTTATTGTTTATTCATGTTTACTCTTTTATTGTTGTCATTATTTTCTTCATAATATGTGTATTTATTTCATATATTTCAATTTCTACAGTGACTGTTACACACTTGTGTGACTGTTACACACTTGTGTGACTGTTACACACCTGTGTGTGATTGTTACACACGTGTGTGTGATTGTTACACACGTGTGTGTATCAGTGACTGTAACAAACCTGTGAGTGACTGTTACACACTTGTGTTACACACTTGTATGTGACTGTTACACACGGGTGTGTATCAGTGACTGTAACAAACCTGTGAGTGACTGTTACACACTTGTGTGTGACTGTTACACACGTGTGTGTATCAGTGACTGTAACAAACCTGTGTGTGACTGTTACACACGTGTGTGTGATTGTTACACACGTGTGTGTATCAGTGACTGTAACAAACCTGTGTGTGACTGTTACACACTTGTGTGTGACTGTTACACACTTGTATGTGACTGTTACACACTTGTATGTGACTGTTACACACGTGTGTGTATCAGTGACTGTAACAAACCTGTGTGTGACTGTTACACACTTGTATGTGACTGTTACACACTTGTATGTGACTGTTACACACTTGTATGTGACTGTTACACACGTGTGTGTATCAGTGACTGTAACAAACCTGTGAGTGACTGTTACACACTTGTATGTGACTGTTACACACTTGTATGTGACTGTTACACACTTGTATGTGACTGTTACACACGTGTGTGTATCAGTGACTGTAACAAACCTGTGAGTGACTGTTACACACTTGTATGTGACTGTTACACACTTGTGTGTGACTGTTACACACTTGTATGTGACTGTTACACACTTGTATGTGACTGTTACACACTTGTATGTGACTGTTACACACTTGTGTGTGACTGTTACACACTTGTGTGTGACTGTTACACACTTGTATGTGACTGTTACACACTTGTATGTGACTGTTACACACTTGTGTGTGACTGTTACACACTTGTGTGTGACTGTTACACACGTGTGTGTATCAGTGACTGTAACAAACCTGTGTGTGACTGTTACACACTTGTGTTACACACTTGTATGTGACTGTTACACACGTGTGTGTATCAGTGACTGTAACAAACCTGTGAGTGACTGTTACACACTTGTGTGTGACTGTTACACACTTGTGTGTGACTGTTACACACTTGTATGTGACTGTTACACACTTGTATGTGACTGTTACACACTTGTGTGTGACTGTTACACACTTGTGTGTGACTGTTACACACTTGTATGTGACTGTTACACACTTGTATGTGACTGTTACACACTTGTGTGTAACTGTTACACACTTGTGTGACTGTTACACACTTGTGTGTAACTGTTACACACTTGTGTGACTGTTACACACTTGTATGTGACTGTTACACACTTGTATGTGACTGTTACACACTTGTGTGTAACTGTTACACACTTGTGTGACTGTTACACACTTGTGTGTAACTGTTACACACTTGTGTGACTGTTACACACTTGTGTGACTGTTACACACTTGTGTGTGACTGTTACACAACAAAGATGTTTTCTCCTCTAAAGACACAAAAGTGTTTTACGAGCACAAACGGGTCAGAGTCCAGACACACCTGTTGTTCACCTGAGCGGACATTTTGAATCGAGCCCGATGACGTCACTCAGGTGTGCGAGAGAGAGACGTACCTGACTTGGCGTACTGTGCCGCCGCGGAGCCGTTCTGCCGCGGAAGTGTTCCCTTCTGGGCCAGCCTCATCTGGATCTGCTGCTGGACGCGCCGGGTTCGACTCACCTCGTCCCCGGACGAGCCTCCCAGGTGCAGCTCTGACGGAAGCCCGTAGGTGGTGACGCTGCTGTGCGGCTGCAGGGCGGACAGAAAGGCGCTGTCAGAGGCGCTCATGATGGCGGCAGCAGGTCGTCGGTGCGAATCCTCGACCGTCTGCCTGACGCTCAGCTGCTGCGCGGAACTGCGCGTCCGAGGGGGCGGGGCTTAAGCGCCTCCCACACGCACGCACCTGACGCACAGGTGAGTTCTCGCTCGTCGCATGACGTCACGTCTATGGAAACCTGAACTAATTAAACTCTTCCAATAACTTTTGATTTGAAAATACAAGAGTTAACTTTAGTTACTGATTTAAATTCAACCTAAAACTAAAATGATCATCAGTTTAAAGTTTTATTTCCATGAATATGTTGCTTGTCATGAGTTAGTATCAATAATAATAATGTTATTATTAACAATAATAATGTAATTATCAATAATAATAATGTTATTATCAATAATAATAATGTTATTATCAACAATAATAATGTAATTATCAATAATAATAATGTTATTATCATCAATAATAATAATGTTATTATCATGGATAATAATTACATCAATAATAATAATAATAATTGGCCAGAAGTAAGTAAGTAAGTATTAGTATTATTAATATAATACATTGTGTACTATAGTCTTAAATAGTAAAATATTATTATTGTTCTTGTTCTTGCTTGTAATATATTTGTCTTAGTCTTGACCCAACGTCTGTGTATATGAACATAATTATAAAATAATAATAATTATTATTACAATAATAATAACCTTTACGATGTAATTATCGTTATTATTATCATCAACAGAAGATAGTTGTTGCCAGTAAAGTATCATCTTGTGGTATTTATAAGAATAATAAGAATGTTTTTATAAAGTTCTATTACAGTCGTTGTTTTGAATCACCGTGAGTCAGACGAGCTTCACACGAGCAGATGTTTCTCATCATTAGTCACGACTGTTCTTATCACAGACTCGTTATCTGAGTCATTCGTTTAGGTTCGAGGAACTCGTGACTAAAAGTGAAAACTGGCTAAAATACATTTGAAAGTTCCAGGAACAAACGTCGACAGACGTCCTTCACTCGAGAACAAAACCCAAACCATTTGATCATGACCTGTTACTGGGGGCTGAAGGTCGTGACCTGCTGAAGGTCAACAGGACCACGTCAGCAGTGACCCGACCCCGAGACCCCGAGACCCCGAGACCCCGAGACCCCGAGACCCCGAGACCCCGAGACCCCGAGACCCCGAACCAAAGCCTCCTTCATTTCTGAAGAGATATTTAAAGCGAGGGATGAAATGGGATGAAATGTATTTTCTGACGCAGAGGTCAGAGAATCATCTTGAAGGTCAAGGCCTCATCAGGGAGAGTCTCTGGACCTTCTGTTGGTCAAACATGTGACGAACAGAAAGGATGACGATCTCATCTTAAGCTGATAATGGACATTATTTTTTTGGCTTTGTTGCAAAAACATCAGGATTACGAGACAAAACCTGCATTTAATTCCCAGAAAGATCATCAAAGGAGATGTTTTGAGATCAGATTCGTTTTCTTCTCAGACTCGTGCGTCTGCTGAGAAACTCTTGTGATTCCGTCACAGACAAGAAGTTCAGTCGTCTGTCAACATGCAGGTATGAATGAGAGACTGTTGAAGGTGCGGCTCAGTCACACCGAGTTATTAAAACACAAACACACCCAGATCTTCATCAGCGCTCTTGTGTTTGTGTTTGTGTTTGTGTCCATAGCAACGGAGTCACTGTGTGGATGTTAGGAGTGACGGAGAGATTAGAACATGTTACCAACAATATGTTACTAACATGTTACTAACATCATGTTACAAACATGTTAGTAACATCATGTTACAAACATGTTACTAACATAAGGTTACAAACATGTTACTAACATGTTACTAACATCATGTTACAAACATGTTAGTAACATCATGTTACAAACATGTTACTAACATAAGGTTACAAACATGTTACTAACATAATGTTACACACATGTTACTAACATAATGTTACAAACATGTTACTAACATAATGTTACAAACATGTTACTAACATAATGTTACACACATGTTACTAACATAATGTTACAAACATGTTACTAACATAATGTTACAAACATGTTACTAACATAATGTTACACACATGTTACTAACATAATGTTACACACATGTTACTAACATGTTACAAACAATATGTTACAAACATAATGTAACAAACATGTTACAAACATGTTACAAACAATATGTTACAAACATGTTACTAACATAATGTTACTAACATAATGTTACAAACATGTTACTAACATAATGTTACAAACATAATGTAACAAACATGTTACAAACATGTTACTAACATAATGTTACTAACATAATGTTGCAAACATAATGTTACAAACATGGTACTAACATAAGGTTACAAACATGTTACTAACATAAGGTTACAGACATGTTACTAACATGTTACAAACAATATGTTACTAACATGTTACTAACATCATGTTACAAACATGTTACTAACATAATGTTACAAACATGTTACTAACATAATGTTACAAACATGTTACTAACATGTTTGTAACATTATGTTACAAACATAATGTAACAAACATGTTACAAACATGTTACAAACAATATGTTACAAACATGTTACTAACATCATGTTACTAACATAATGTAATAAACATGTTACAAACATGTTACAAACAATATGTTACAAACATGTTACGAACATAATGTTACAAACATAATGTTGCAAACATAATGTTACAAACATGGTACTAACATAATGTTAGAAACATGTTACAAACATGTTACAAACAATATGTTACAAACATGTTACTAACATAATGTTGCAAACATAATGTTACAAACATGGTACTAACATAATGTTAGAAACTTGTTACAAACATGTTACAATCATCATGTTACAAACATGTTACTAACATAATGTTAGAAACTTGTTACAAACATGTTACAAACATCATGTTACAAACATCATGTTAATAACATCTTGAACAGATAATTAAGGATAAAAAGTGAAGAAACGTTGACTCACTATAACCATGGTAGCAGAATAACTGATGCTGCGTCTGATGCTCTGAATGTGTGTGAAACTGATCTAACGCAGCAAGACTTTATTAATGGACCACACCTGTGACTTACTAACACAGGTGAAGACAAAAGATGAGTCAGACAAGATCATGAGGGAGTGTCTGGATAGAAATGAGTTGAAATGTTCGTCAATTACTGGGATCTTAAATATAAATATAAATATAAATATAAATATAAACATAAATATAAATATAAATATAAATATAAATATAAATATAAATATAAATATAAATATAAATATACATATAAATATAAATATCACTGTCACTGTCAGTATCAATATCAATATCAATATCAAAATCACTATCAATATTTACATATTTATATATATATATATATATAATATATATATATATATATTTATATTTATATTTATATTTATATTTATATTTTTTATATTTATATTTATATTTATATTTATATTTATATTTATATTTTTTATATTTATATTTATATTTATATGTTTTATATTTATATTTATATTTACAGCCAGTTCATCAGTAAATTAGTTTTATGTTGAGTTTATTATATGAGAAACTCCATTTTGATAATTTGGTGACCGTTAAAATGTTGCAACATACATGATGAATCATGTGTGTGTGTGTGCGTGTGTGTGTGGGTGCACACGTGTGTGTGCGTCATTATTCAAATGTGTGGGTTCAAGCTTCAAATGGTTGTAAATAAAAGTAAATATATTCTATACATTGACTTTTCGATGTTTCACTTGTTTCAGTCATTAATTCTAATATTATTAATAATAATAATTCTAATAATAATAATAATTCTATTTTATATTTTTAATTCTTTTTTTGTTATTATTATGACATGAATAGTTGTATTATTGTAATTATTATTGTCACAATAATTCATTTTGGTTGTTATTATCGTTATTGTTGTTACGTTTTTTTTACATTATTATTATTAGCAATTATTGTTGTTGTTTTTATGACAATAGTTGTTTTATTGTTGTTGCTTTACAATTATTTAAGATAATATTATGACATTCATTATTGAAACGTTATTATTATTGTTGTGATTTTCATCACCATTAAAATAGATGTTTTAAAGTTAATGTTATTATTATTGTTGTGATTTTCATCACCATTAAAATAGATGTTTTAAAGTTAATGTTATTGTTATTGTTGTGATTTTCATCACCATTAAAATAGATGTTTTAAAGTTAATGTTATTATTATTGTTGTGATTTTCATCACCATTAAAATAGATGTTTTAAAGTTAATGTTATTGTTATTGTTGTTATTTTTATCTCCATTAAAATAGATGTTTTAAAGTTAATGTTATTGTTATTGTTGTTATTTTTATCACCATTAAAATAGATGTTTTAAAGTTAATGTTATTATTATTGTTGTGATTTTCATCACCATTAAAATAGATGTTTTAAAGTTAATGTTATTATTATTGTTGTGATTTTTATCTCCATTAAAATAGATGTTTTAAAGTTAATGTTATTATTATTGTTGTGATTTTTATCTCCATTAAAATAGATGTTTTAAAGTTAATGTTATTGTTATTGTTGTGATTTTTATCACCATTAAAATAGATGTTTTAAAGTTAATGTTATTATTATTGTTGTGATTTTTATCTCCATTAAAATAGATGTTTTAAAGTTAATGTTATTATTATTGTTGTGATTTTTATCACCATTAAAATAGATGTTTTAAAGTTAATGTTATTATTATTGTTGTGATTTTTATCTCCATTAAAATAGATGTTTTAAAGTTAATGTTATTATTATTGTAGTGATTTTTATCACCATTAAAATAGATGTTTTAAAGTTAATGTTATTATTATTGTTGTGATTTTTATCACCATTAAAATAGATGTTTTAAAGTTAATGTTATTGTTATTGTTGTGATTTTTATCACCATTAAAATAGATGTTTTAAAGTTAATGTTATTATTATTGTTGTGATTTTTATCTCCATTAAAATAGATGTTTTAAAGTTAATGTTATTATTATTGTTGTGATTTTCATCACCATTAAAATAGATGTTTTAAAGTTAATGTTATTATTATTGTTGTGATTTTTATCTCCATTAAAATAGATGTTTTAAAGTTAATGTTATTATTATTGTAGTGATTTTTATCACCATTAAAATAGATGTTTTAAAGTTAATGTTATTGTTATTGTTGTGATTTTTATCACCATTAGAATAGATGTTTTAAAGTTAATGTTATTATTATTGTTGTGATTTTTATCTCCATTAAAATAGATGTTTTAAAGTTAATGTTATTATTATTGTTGTGATTTTCATCACCATTAAAATAGATGTTTTAAAGTTAATGTTATTATTATTGTTGTGATTTTTATCTCCATTAAAATAGATGTTTTAAAGTTAATGTTATTGTTATTGTTGTGATTTTTATCTCCATTAAAATAGATGTTTTAAAGTTAATGTTATTATTATTGTAGTGATTTTTATCTCCATTAAAATAGATGTTTTAAAGTTAATGTTATTGTTATTGTTGTGATTTTTATCTCCATTAAAATAGATGTTTTAAAGTTAATGTTATTATTATTGTTGTGATTTTCATCACCATTAAAATAGATGTTTTAAAGTTAATGTTATTATTATTGTTGTGATTTTTATCTCCATTAAAATAGATGTTTTAAAGTTAATGTTATTGTTATTGTTGTGATTTTTATCACCATTAAAATAGATGTTTTAAAGTTAATGTTATTATTATTGTTGTGATTTTTATCTCCATTAAAATAGATGTTTTAAAGTTAATGTTATTATTATTGTTGTGATTTTTATCTCCATTAAAATAGATGTTTTAAAGTTAATGTTATTGTTATTGTTGTGATTTTTATCACCATTAAAATAGATGTTTTAAAGTTAATGTTATTGTTATTGTTGTGATTTTTATCACCATTAAAATAGATGTTTTAAAGTTAATGTTATTGTTATTGTAGTGATTTTTATCACCATTAAAATAGATGTTTTAAAGTTA
Organism: Callionymus lyra; assembly: GCF_982586985.1. NCBI lineage: Eukaryota > Metazoa > Chordata > Actinopteri > Syngnathiformes > Callionymidae > Callionymus > Callionymus lyra. The sequence continues at coordinate 29,262,802 of NC_141825.1, read as the reverse complement.
ATGTTATTGTTATTGTAGTGATTTTTATCACCATTAAAATAGATGTTTTAAAGTTAATGTTATTATTATTGTTGTGATTTTTATCACCATTAAAATAGATGTTTTAAAGTTAATGTTATTGTTATTGTTGTGATTTTTATCACCATTAAAATAGATGTTTTAAAGTTAATGTTATTATTATTGTTGTGATTTTTATCTCCATTAAAATAGATGTTTTAAAGTTAATGTTATTATTATTGTTGTGATTTTCATCACCATTAAAATAGATGTTTTAAAGTTAATGTTATTATTATTGTTGTGATTTTTATCTCCATTAAAATAGATGTTTTAAAGTTAATGTTATTATTATTGTAGTGATTTTTATCACCATTAAAATAGATGTTTTAAAGTTAATGTTATTGTTATTGTTGTGATTTTTATCACCATTAGAATAGATGTTTTAAAGTTAATGTTATTATTATTGTTGTGATTTTTATCTCCATTAAAATAGATGTTTTAAAGTTAATGTTATTATTATTGTTGTGATTTTCATCACCATTAAAATAGATGTTTTAAAGTTAATGTTATTATTATTGTTGTGATTTTTATCTCCATTAAAATAGATGTTTTAAAGTTAATGTTATTGTTATTGTTGTGATTTTTATCTCCATTAAAATAGATGTTTTAAAGTTAATGTTATTATTATTGTAGTGATTTTTATCTCCATTAAAATAGATGTTTTAAAGTTAATGTTATTGTTATTGTTGTGATTTTTATCTCCATTAAAATAGATGTTTTAAAGTTAATGTTATTATTATTGTTGTGATTTTCATCACCATTAAAATAGATGTTTTAAAGTTAATGTTATTATTATTGTTGTGATTTTTATCTCCATTAAAATAGATGTTTTAAAGTTAATGTTATTGTTATTGTTGTGATTTTTATCACCATTAAAATAGATGTTTTAAAGTTAATGTTATTATTATTGTTGTGATTTTTATCTCCATTAAAATAGATGTTTTAAAGTTAATGTTATTATTATTGTTGTGATTTTTATCTCCATTAAAATAGATGTTTTAAAGTTAATGTTATTGTTATTGTTGTGATTTTTATCACCATTAAAATAGATGTTTTAAAGTTAATGTTATTGTTATTGTTGTGATTTTTATCACCATTAAAATAGATGTTTTAAAGTTAATGTTATTGTTATTGTAGTGATTTTTATCACCATTAAAATAGATGTTTTAAAGTTAATGTTATTGTTATTGTAGTGATTTTTATCACCATTAAAATAGATGTTTTAAAGTTAATGTTATTGTTATTGTAGTGATTTTTATTACCATTAAAATAGATGTTTTAAAGTTAATGTTATTGTTATTGTAGTGATTTTTATCACCATTAAAATAGATGTTTTAAAGTTAATGTTATTGTTATTGTAGTGATTTTTATCACCATTAAAATAGATGTTTTAAAGTTAATGTTATTGTTATTGTAGTGATTTTTATCACCATTAAAATAGATATTTTAAAGTCGATGTTATTGTTATTGTAGTGATTTTTATCATCATTAAAATAGATATTTTAAAGTCGATGTTATTGTTATTGTAGTGATTTTTATCACCATTAGAATAGATGTTTTAAAGTTAATGTTATTGTTATTGTTGTTATTTTTATCACCATTAAAATAGATGTTTTAAAGTCGATGTTATTGTTATTGTAGTGATTTTTATCACCATTAAAATAGATGTTTTAAAGTTAATGTTATTGTTATTGTTGTGATTTTTATCACCATTAAAATAGATGTTTTAAAGTCGATGTTATTGTTATTGTAGTGATTTTTATCACCATTAAAATAGATGTTTTAAAGTTAATGTTATTGTTATTGTTGTGATTTTTATCACCATTAGAATAGATGTTTTAAAGTTAATGTTATTGTTATTGTAGTGATTTTTATCACCATTAGAATAGATGTTTTAAAGTTAATGTTATTGTTATTGTTGTGATTTTTATCACCATTAGAATAGATGTTTTAAAGTTAATGTTATTGTTATTGTAGTGATTTTTATCACCATTAAAATAGATGTTTTAAAGTTAATGTTATTGTTATTGTAGTGATTTTTATCACCATTAAAATAGATGTTTTAAAGTCGATGTTATTGTTATTGTAGTGATTTTTATCACCATTAGAATAGATGTTTTAAAGTCGATGTTATTATTATTGTTGTGATTTTTATCACCATTAAAATAGATGTTTTAAAGTTAATGTTATTGTTATTGTTGTGATTTTTATCACCATTAGAATAGATGTTTTAAAGTTAATGTTATTGTTATTGTAGTGATTTTTATCACCATTAGAATAGATGTTTTAAAGTTAATGTTATTGTTATTGTTGTGATTTTTATCACCATTAGAATAGATGTTTTAAAGTTAATGTTATTGTTATTGTAGTGATTTTTATCACCATTAAAATAGATGTTTTAAAGTTAATGTTATTGTTATTGTAGTGATTTTTATTACCATTAAAATATATGTTTTAAAGTTAATGTTATTGTTATTGTAGTGATTCTGCAGAAGAAGAAAAGTCCAACATGTTGTGCGTTTGTTGAAGCAGCAGAACACTGACACACAATCCCAGCGACGTGACGAACCAGACCTTCATTCAAATGATGCAGAAGGTTGTCGGTTCAGGGACGGACACACCTGTCGGACTGGACCACACCCTGGAGAACCTGAGCGACTGAAGAACTCCGAGAGCTGCAGGCTGAAGACTTTTATTCTCTTTGATTCCACGAGTTCGTTCACGTCCAGTGAGTGACGTCGGTGAAGCTCATGAAGCTGGTCCGACCAGAACATCACGCAAGCAAACAAGGAGCAACAACGTCTTGAGACGAAGAAAGATCTCGCCGGCGAAGAAGAGAGTGCAGACCATCTCTTCCAACGTCTTAAAGACGAAATGATAACTTAAATATAAGATCAAAGTCGTTCTTATTATGTTTATTATTAGTTCAGACACTTTCAATGAAATCAACTGGTGTGTTTCAACTTAAATAAAGTGTATCCATTAGATGTAATTATTACAATATTATGAATATATAATTGTTCTGAAGGTTAAATGTTGTTCAAACACATTCAAGTATTGATACATTGAAAAATAAAAGTCATTTGTTTATAATAATCCTTCATAATAATCCATATTGAGCCTTTCTTTGGTCAAAGGTCTCGGGTCACGTGATACAGACACAATCCATGAGATAAGAGATAAGTGAGCAGAACAAACATGGGTGTGACCGGAAGTCGCTGCTGCGGTGACTCAGAGAGGAGTTTGTGTTTGTCGCCCTCTTGAGGCGAAGTTCGGAAGAACACATGAGACCAGCGACGAACAAACATCTTTGAGTCTAAAGAATAAACTTAAGTTGCATCAACATTATTATTCTTTATTATTCACTTATTCTGTCGCGTTCATTTCTCATTTAAAAACTAAATAAAGTCGTATTTTCTGCAACTAAATTCTTCGATATTATCAATAGTATTATTGTAGGGTTTATATTGAATGCTT
>NC_141825.1:29251768-29254268 GCF_982586985.1 Callionymus lyra | reverse complement strand
GGACACGAGTCAGAGACACCAGTCAGAGACACCAGTCAGAGACACCAGTCAGAGACAACAGTCAGGGACACCAGTCAGAGACACCAGTCAGAGACACGAGTCAGAGACACCAGTCAGAGACACCAGTCAGAGACACCAGTCAGAGACAACAGTCAGGGACACGAGTCAGAGACACCAGTCAGAGACACCAGTCAGAGACACCAGTCAGAAACACCAGTCAGAGACACCAGTCAGAGACACCAGTCAGAGACACCAGTCAGAGACACCAGTCAGAGACAACAGTCAGGGGCACGAGTCAGAGACACCAGTCAGAGACACCAGTCAGAGACACCAGTCAGAGACAAGAGTCAGAGACACCAGTCAGAGACACCAGTCAGAGACACGAGTCAGAGACACGAGTCAGGGACATGAGTCAGGGACACGAGTCAGAGACACCAGTCAGAGACACCAGTCAGAGACACCAGTCAGAGACACCAGTCAGAGACACCAGTCAGAGACACCAGTCAGAGACAACAGTCAGGGGCACGAGTCAGAGACACGAGTCAGAGACACCAGTCAGAGACACCAGTCAGAGACACCAGTCAGAGACACGAGTCAGAGACACGAGTCAGAGACACGAGTCAGGGACACGAGTCAGGGACACGAGTCAGAGACACCAGTCAGAGACACCAGTCAGAGACACCAGTCAGAGACACGAGTCAGGGACACCAGTCAGAGACACCAGTCAGAGACACCAGTCAGAGACACGAGTCAGAGACACGAGTCAGAGACACCAGTCAGAGACACGAGTCAGGGACACCAGTCAGAGACACGAGTCAGAGACACCAGTCAGAGACACGAGTCAGGGACACGAGTCAGAGACACGAGTCAGAGACACCAGTCAGAGACACGAGTCAGAGACACGAGTCAGAGACACGAGTCAGGGACACCAGTCAGAGACACCAGTCAGAGACACCAGTCAGAGACACCAGTCAGAGACACCAGTCAGAGACACGAGTCAGAGACACCAGTCAGAGACACCAGTCAGAGACACCAGTCAGAGACACCAGTCAGGGACACCAGTCAGAGACACCAGTCAGAGACACGAGTCAGAGACACCAGTCAGGGACACCAGTCAGAGACACGAGTCAGAGACACGAGTCAGAGACACGAGTCAGAGACACGAGTCAGAGACACCAGTCAGAGACACGAGTCAGGGACACCAGTCAGAGACACGAGTCAGGGACACCAGTCAGAGACACCAGTCAGAGACACCAGTCAGAGACACCAGTCAGAGACACCAGTCAGAGACACGAGTCAGAGACACCAGTCAGAGACACCAGTCAGGGACACCAGTCAGAGACACGAGTCAGAGACACCAGTCAGAGACACCAGTCAGAGACACGAGTCAGAGACACCAGTCAGAGACACGAGTCAGAGACACGAGTCAGAGACACGAGTCAGAGACACGAGTCAGAGACACCAGTCAGAGACACGAGTCAGAGACACCAGTCAGAGACACAAGTCAGGGACACGAGTCAGAGACACGAGTCAGAGACACCAGTCAGAGACACGAGTCAGAGACACGAGTCAGAGACACGAGTCAGAGACACGAGTCAGAGACACGAGTCAGAGACACCAGTCAGAGACACCAGTCAGAGACACCAGTCAGAGACACCAGTCAGAGACACGAGTCAGAGACACGAGTCAGAGACACCAGTCAGAGACACGAGTCAGAGACACCAGTCAGAGACACAAGTCAGGGACACGAGTCAGAGACACCAGTCAGAGACACCAGTCAGAGACACGAGTCAGAGACACGAGTCAGAGACACGAGTCAGAGACACGAGTCAGAGACACGAGTCAGAGACACCAGTCAGAGACACGAGTCAGGGACACGAGTCAGAGACACGAGTCAGAGACACGAGTCAGAGACACGAGTCAGAGACACGAGTCAGAGACACGAGTCAGAGACACCAGTCAGAGACACGAGTCAGGGACACGAGTCAGAGACACGAGTCAGAGACACGAGTCAGAGACACGAGTCAGAGACACGAGTCAGAGACACGAGTCAGAGACACCAGTCAGAGACACCAGTCAGCGACACCAGTCAGAGACACCAGTCAGAGACACGAGTCAGAGACACCAGTCAGAGACACCAGTCAGAGACACCAGTCAGGGACACCAGTCAGAGACACCAGTCAGAGACACCAGTCAGAGACACCAGTCAGGGACACCAGTCAGAGACACGAGTCAGAGACACGAGTCAGAGACACGAGTCAGAGACACGAGTCAGAGACACCAGTCAGAGACACGAGTCAGGGACACCAGTCAGAGACACGAGTCAGAGACACCAGTCAGAGACACCAGTCAGAGACACGAGTCAGAGACACCAGTCAGAGACACCAGTCAGAGACACCAGTCAGAGACACCAGTCAGAGACACGAGTCAGAGACACGAGTCAGAGACACCAGTCAGAGACACGAGTCAGAGACACCAGTCAGAGACACCAGTCAGAGAC
>NC_141825.1:29241768-29249268 GCF_982586985.1 Callionymus lyra | reverse complement strand
TGTGTGTGTGTGTGTGTGTATGAGTGTGTGTGCGTGTGTGTGTATGAGTGTGTGTGTGTGTGTGTGTGTTTGTGTGCGTGTCAGGTGTGTGTGTGTGTGGGGGGGTGTGTGTGTGTGCGTGTCAGGTGTGTGTGAGTGTGTGTGCGTGTCAGGTGTGTGAGTGTGTGTGTGCGTGTCAGGTGTGTGTGTGTGTGCATGTCAGGTGTGTGTGAGTGTGTGTGTGTCAGGTGTGTGTGTGTGTGCGTGTCAGGTGTGTGTGTGTGTGTGCGTGTCAGGTGTGTGTGTGTGTGTGTGTCAGGTGTGTGTGTGTGTGTGTGTGTGCGTGTCAGGTGTGTGTGCGTGCGTGTGTGTGTCTGTGTGTGTGTGTGCGTGTCAGGTGTGTGTGCGTGCGTGTGTGTGTCTGTGTGTGTGTGTCAGGTGTGTGTGTGTGTGTGTGTGTCAGGTGTGTGTGCGTGCGTGTGTGTGTCTGTGTGTTTGTGTGTGTGTCAGGTGTGTGTGTGTGTGTGTGTGTGTGCGTGTCAGGTGTGTGTGCGTGTCAGGTGTGTGTGTGTGTGCGTGTCAGGTGTGTGTGTGTGTCAGGTGTGTGTGTGTGTGAGTGTGTGTTCCTACCGTGTCTCTGTTCATAAAGCCCCAGATGGCAGCAGCCACTTCACAGGCGAACAGGATGACCAGGAAGAAGAAAAACTACAAAATAAAAGCTCAGAATAAAAACCATGGAAGGTAGAAGTTCTTCCTGTGACGTCACTCACGGTCCCCAGCAGACACTGAGACTCCTGGATCGCTCCGTAGCAGCCGAGGAACCCAACCAGCATCATCACAGCGCCCACCGCGATCAGGATGTACACGCCTGCACACGCACACGCACACACAAGCACACACACACACTGCGTCAGGAGAGGCACCAGCAGGGGGCAGCAGATCCTTCTAATGTTTGCTAGTTCAATATTCAACATGATTGACGAAGTCCCTTTGACCTCTGACCTCATGATCCTTCCTGAGCAGTGAGAGCTTTTCACACCGACCTTGGACCAGCATGTGTTTGGATCAGAAGAAGAACCAGAACCAGAGGAAAAACATGTTTTAATTTGAGTTAAATGTCATTGAAGATTGATTTGAATTTGTTTTTATAAATCATCTGATGATGAAAGAAGTTCATAACAACAATAAACAGTTGTATTATTTATTTTTCATTATATATTTTTTATTATTTGTGTATTATTAATTATGTAATATTATGTATTTATTATTATGTATTTATTATTATGTATTTATTATTATGTATGTATTATTATTTATGTATTATTATTTATGTATTATTATTAATTGTATTATTATTATGTATGTATTATATTTATTTTATTATTAATATTCATGTATTATTAGTTATTTATTATTATCTATTTATTATTATTTATTTATTATTATATATTTATTATTATTTGTGTATTATTATTTGTGTATTATTATTTGTGTATTATTATTTATGTATTATTATTTATTTATTATTATGTATTTATTATTATTTATGTATTGTTATTTATTTATTAGTTACAAATGATTTTAAAATTTGTATTAAAGGTCACATTAAGGGTCACATTAAGGGTCACATTAAGGTCACATTAAGGGTCACATTAAGGGTCACATTAAGGGTCACATTAAGGTCACATTAAGGGTCACATTAAGGGTCACATTAAGGGTCACATTAAGGTCACATTAAGGGTCACATTAAGGTCACATTAAGGGTCACATTAAGGGTCACATTAAGGGTCACATTAAGGTCACATTAAGGGTCACATTAAGGTCACATTAAGGGTCACATTAAGGGTCACATTAAGGTCACATTAAGGGTCACATTAAGGTCACATTAAGGGTCACATTAAGGGTCACATTAAGGGTCACATTAAGGTCACATTAAGGGTCACATTAAGGTCACATTAAGGGTCACATTAAGGGTCACATTAAGGGTCACATTAAGGGTCACATTAAGGTCACATTAAGGTCACATTAAGGGTCACATTAAGGTTACATTAAGGGTCACATTAAGGTCACATTAAGGTCACATTAAGGTCACATTAAGGTCACATTAAGGTCACATTAAGGTCACATTAAGGTCACATTAAGGTCACATTAAGGTCACATTAAGGTCACATTAAGGTCACATTAAGGTCACATTAAGGTCACATTAAGGTCACATTAAGGTCGCTCAGAGTTTCTCTCCATCATTATTCAAACACTGAACTGAAGAATGTTTGTCTTCACAGAAACAAACACACAACGTTGATGAAGAACAACAACAGTTCATTCGTTCACTCTCTCACTCTTTCACTCTCTCACTCTTTCACTCTCTCACTCTCTCACTCTCTCACTCTTTCACTCTCTCACTCTTTCACTCTCTCACTCTTTCACTCTCTCACTCTCTCACTCTTTCACTCTCTCACTCTTTCACTCTCTCACTCTTTCACTCTCTCACTCTTTCACTCTCTCACTCTCTCACTCTTTCACTCTCTCACTCTCTCACTCTCTTTCTGTCGATGTAACATCGTCCACTGACGTTTCCATGACGACAGCTTCAGAGAAAGGAAGCAGAACTTCATCACTATTTCAGTGAGAACTGCTTTGACCTGAAGCTCCACATGAATCTTTAACAAACTCCACAAACACAGTCGCGACAAAAAACACTTTTGAAGACGTTTCCTCTCAACACTCAGGGTTAATCTCAAGGTCACATGGAAGTAGATGTTTGTGATAATATTACTACTATTTCTGTAATATAATCACTTTTTAACGTAATCAATACAAACTCAACAACCTCTCAGTGAACTCAGCCCTGCACTTGTTCGCATTTAGTGAATATTTATCGTCATTTGCTGAAACTAAAAGTTTTTAAACAAAGTATTTTTTAATTTGACTAAGAAACCTTCGACCTTGAGGCAGCTGAGTCTGGTCTGTGATTAAAACTAATGGATCATGTGACCTTCACCTCCTTCTACGTTTAGATCAGGGTCAAAGTCATGTGACCTTCAGATGAATCAGATGTTTCTGAGGCAACGATCCATGACTCCAGTCTTGAGTCTGTTCACGTATGTTCCAGACTTTACGAGGTTAAAGGTCAAGGTTAATAAGATTTGTGTTAGATGAACAAAGACTGGAGAACATGGAGCGACGCTGAAACATCTGGAGCGACGACTGTCAACTGTTGTTGCAGAGAAGTTGGCGGCGAGTCGGGCTCGTCCAGTTCCTCCTCCTGTAACGATCACGTACGTCGCCAGCAGCTAAAAACATCCAGTGAAGGCTCTAATTTGAGGAGCAGATGTACGCTTGTTGGGATGAAGGGCGTGTGTGCAGAGAAGGTCCTGTGATCTTGCCTGGGTGGGCCTCGAACCCACGGCTGCTGCTCGCTATAAAAAGCTGCGTGGACTCGAAGAGTAAGTATGGAGGAGCGGAGCAGAAAATGAATGAGTCCAGAACCACAAGAAACATGTGACCACGGACCGTGTTCTGAAGGACTTCAGGACAACATGTGGATCCAAAGACACGATGACCAGACGATGAAACTTCAAAGTTTGACAACAGAAGATGTTTCGGTTTCCATGTTCCTGTTTACCTTCAGCACACATCTGTCCCTGTGTCCTGAACATCTGTCCCTGTGTCCTGAACATCTGTCCCTGTGTCCTGAACATCTGTCCGTGTCCTGAACATCTGTCCCTGTGTCCTGAACATCTGTCTCTGTGTCCTGAACATCTGTCCGTGTCCTGAACATCTGTCTCTGTGTCCTGAACATCTGTCCCTGTGAACATCTGTCCCTGTGTCCTGAACATCTGTCCCTGTGAACATCTGTCCCTGTGTCCTGAACATCTGTCCCTGTGAACATCTGTCCCTGTGTCCTGAACATCTGTCCCTGTGTCCTGAACATCTGTCTCTGTGTCCTGAACATCTGTCCGTGTCCTGAACATCTGTCTCTGTGTCCTGAACATCTGTCCCTGTGTCCTGAACATCTGTCCCTGTGTCCTGAACATCTGTCCCTGTGTCCTGAACATCTGTCCCTGTGTCCAGAACATCTGTCCCTGTGTCCTGAACATCTGTCCGTGTGTCCTGAACATCTGTCTCCGTGTCCTGAACATCTGTCCCTGTGTCCTGAACATCTGTCTCCGTGTCCTGAACATCTGTCCCTGTGTCCTGAACATCTGTCCCTGTGAACATCTGTCCCTGTGTCCTGAACATCTGTCTCCGTGTCCTGAACATCTGTCCCTGTGTCCTGAACATCTGTCCCTGTGTCCTGAACATCTGTCTCCGTGTCCTGAACATCTGTCCCTGTGTCCTGAACATCTGTCTCCGTGTCCTGAACATCTGTCCGTGTGTCCTGAACATCTGTCTCCGTGTCCTGAACATCTGTCCCTGTGTCCTGAACATCTGTCTCCGTGTCCTGAACATCTGTCCCTGTGTCCTGAACATCTGTCCCTGTGAACATCTGTCCCTGTGTCCTGAACATCTGTCCCTGTGAACATCTGTCCCTGTGTCCTGAACATCTGTCCCTGTGTCCTGAACATCTGTCCCTGTGTCCTGAACATCTGTCCCTGTGTCCTGAACATCTGTCCCTGTGTCCTGAACATCTGTCCCTGTGTCCTGAACATCTGTCTCCGTGTCCTGAACATCTGTCCCTGTGTCCTGAACATCTGTCTCTGTGTCCTGAACATCTGTCCCTGTGTCCTGAACATCTGTCCCTGTGTCCTGAACATCTGTCCCTGTGTCCTGAACATCTGTCCCTGTGAACATCTGTCCCTGTGTCCTGAACATCTGTCCCTGTGTCCTGAACATCTGTCCCTGTGTCCTGAACATCTGTCTCTGTGTCCTGAACATCTGTCCCTGTGTCCTGAACATCTGTCCCTGTGTCCTGAACATCTGTCTCCGTGTCCTGAACATCTGTCCCTGTGAACATCTGTCCCTGTGTCCTGAACATCTGTCCCTGTGAACATCTGTCCCTGTGTCCTGAACATCTGTCTCCGTGTCCTGAACATCTGTCCCTGTGAACATCTGTCCCTGTGTCCTGAACATCTGTCCCTGTGAACATCTGTCCCTGTGTCCTGAACATCTGTCCCTGTGAACATCTGTCCCTGTGTCCTGAACATCTGTCCCTGTGAACATCTGTCCCTGTGTCCTGAACATCTGTCCCTGTGAACATCTGTCCCTGTGTCCTGAACATCTGTCCCTGTGAACATCTGTCCCTGTGTTCTGAACATCTGTCCCTGTGAACATCTGTCCCTGTGTCCTGAACATCTGTCCCTGTGAACATCTGTCCCTGTGTCCTGAACATCTGTCCCTGTGAACATCTGTCTCTATGTCACAAAAATCTGTCTAAACATCTGTCTCTGTCTCCAGAACAACTTTCTTGACCTCTGTCTAAACATCTGTCTTGACCTCTGTCTAAACATCTGTCTTGACCTCTGTCTAAACATCTGTCTTGACCTCTGTCTAAACATCTGTCTTGACCGCTGTCTAAACATCTGTCTTGACCTCTGTCTAAACATCTGTCTTGACCTCTGTCTAAACATCTTTCTTGACCTCTGTCTAAACATCTGTCTTGACCTCTGTCTAAACATCTGTCTTGACCTCTGTCTAAACATCTGTCTTGACCTCTGTCTAAACATCTGTCTTGACCTCTGTCTAAACATCTGTCCATCAGGTACAGGTGTTAGAAGCATCATCTGCTGCGTCCTCGGGTCGATCTTGTTGTTCAGAATATTTTGGTTCTAAGTTCTAGTCTCAGTGTCAGAGACGCAGTTACACGTCACATAAGAGAGGAACCAGCATCAAACATGGACCAGAACCAGACTGAACCAGTTTAGTAACAGAGTATCTTTCCTCAAAAAACGAACTGAGATGAATCAGAAACTTATATTCATTAAGTGTTTTAAACACAGAGACGTTTGTGTTTTCGGCGCAGAATAAAACAACAAAACTACTTTATCTTGAACATTATGTTTGTCTTTGTTTAACTTCTTCTGTTGGAAACAATGTTTCTTGTCATTCTGGTGATTTCCGTGTGGATCTAGGAAGATTTTGAAGGTTTCGTTCAGTCACGACTTCTTACTGATGCTGCAGTCGTGACTACGGTGGCCCCGGAGGAAAGAAACGTCAATATAAAGAGGAAAACGTTTCTTTTTCTTTCTTTATGAAAAAATAAACATAAGACTTCGATCAACAACTGAGAAAAACGACAAATGTTTCTTCTGTAAATAAAGAGTTTTTAACAGTTAATGATGTTGTTTCTCTTCATAATAATAATGTTTCAAATAAATCATTAAACAGTTTTGTTTGTTTAGATGATTTTTCCTTCAACCCGTGGGACGTGGAGGTCGCGAGTGAAGGTCAAACACTCACTGATGTAGAAGGTTCCTGGAGCCTGTTGACCTTCGAACTGCAGGATGAGAAGGTTGCTGGTCTGACTGTCGTGTCGCAGCCACAGAGCGACGCCCAGGATCACGCCGCCCGCCAGCTGTGGAGAGAAGACCCTGGTCAGTGTGACCTCTCCGACCTCCCTGACCTGTGACCTCCTCCATCACTCTCAGGGAAGTGACGAGAGGAAATCCTTCTCTCTGACCCTCAGCATTCCTCTCGCGGTCAGACGTTATCACAGCTAAATTTAAAGTGTTTATGTCCAGCATCGAGCGATTCTTTCCTCCATTGTTCTGCGGCGACAGGAAGCTCGATCTTCGACGTGAAACACAGCGAAACCGAGCGAGAGGCGGATCTTTAGAGGACGGCGGAGGAAACACTCGACGTGTCCGGAGGTGACTTTGTTTACGAGGAGAAACTAAAGTTCTTCACGAGAGTCCAAGGGTTTTACGTTCAAAGAATCAAACGTGTCGTCGTCTGAAGATCAGTCACTTCTCTCGTCACCTTCGGTTTGAAGACACAAGAAGAAACGTGGCTCGAGTCCCGGCAGGACGACCAACAGATCCCAGAGTCATCCGTCCATCACAGTTCAGAACAAATAGATCAAACTCACCCAGAAAATAAAGTTGAGGAAGAACAACATGTATTTGATACAAATGTTGCAGCCGACCACCGCCATGATGAGTGTGTGAGGAGTGTGTGAGGAGAAGAGTGTGTGAGGAGTGTGTGAGGAGTGTGTGACGAGGAGAGTGTGTGAGGAGTGTGTGAGGAGAAGAGTGTGTGACGAGTGTGTGAGGAGTGTGTGAGGAGGAGAGTGTGTGAGGAGTGTGTGAGGAGGAGAGTGTGTGAGGAGTGTGTGAGGAGTGTGTGGAGCTCAGACCTTCATGCTGGAAACTCCTCCTCCGCGAGTGAGAGACGAGGACGTCGAAGGTAAATATAGAGAAATGAAAACAACAAAACATGGGATTTAAAGTAATAACAATAAAAACTAATAAGGAGATGTTTCTTCAACATCTTGTATTTCATGTGATTTGACTGTAAAACATCTTTCAAGAGATTTTACTTCGTAAACTTTTTATTTATTTACATCTGGAATGAAGTTAAATG